>NW_003852739.1:116880-125647 GCF_000181295.1 Otolemur garnettii
CTTGAGATATCTTTTGAATAATTTCTTGAGAAATCTTTTGAATAATTTCTTGAGCTCCTAATTCCTTCGTTTCTTCCAGTCTGTTAATCTTATTTGCTATGTACATTCTGAGCATGATTTCTGACATCCCAGCCATTTGCTTGTGGATGGGGTCTTTAATTGTGTCTTCCCCATTTTCCCTTGGAGGAGTTGATCTACTCTGGCTATTTGAGTTGCCAGAGTGTTTCCGCTGGTTCTGCCCCATGCTGAGTTTACCTTGTTTGGAGGCCTTATCAGAACCGTTCAGTTGGTGGCTTCTTCTCGTTGCCCAGAGAGACAGGTAGAGTGTGTCTGTTGTCTTCTTCCAGTTCTCGGGTGCTGGGGCAGCCGAGGGGCAGTGGAACAGCAGCAGCTGCACGGGAGTGTGTGTGGCTGGATTAGACCTCATTCAGCCTGTCGGGTGACGGGGGAGCCGGAAACTGGCAGCAGCCAGATCAGTCCTAGTTCGGCCCTTCTGGGGCAACCGGTGGAACACGGGAACTGTAGTGGCTTGATCAGTCCTAGTTCAGTACCCTGGAGCAGCCAGGGGGTAGGGGAATGGCAGCAGTAGTGCAGGGTACCCGAGTGACCAGATCAGTCCTAGTTCAGCCCCAGCAGAGTAGCTGGGGGGAAGTGGGGGATTACTTCACCATCGCCCATTTGACACGTGCAGTGCTAGCAAGCCAATCTGTGCCCTCCCAGTGTGGGAGCCTGGAGCGGGGAACACCTCCACCTGTGTCTGAGGGACACATGTGGCTCTAGCAAACAGTTCTGGGCCCTCCAAGAGTGGTAGACCCTCCACCACCACCTGCAGGGCAAGTGGGCTCTAGCAAGCAGTTCTAGGCCCACCCAGCTTGGGAGCCTGGAGCGGGGAACACCTCCCCTGGCCCCTGTGGGGTGTGTGTGTCTCTTGCAAGCTGTTTTGGGTCTACCTGGAATGGAGGATTCCTCTGCCTCTGCCTGCAGGACACCTGCGGCACTAGTGCACGGTTCTGGTCCTGCCCAGAGGAGGAGCCTGCTGCCTGTGAGGCATGTGACTTGCCCGCCCCACTCTGTGAGGGCAAAGGGACCCACTCGGCAACTGGGTTTGTCTGGGAAGGTTAATACCTCTTTCCCCACCTAACACCCAGTCAATCATAGTCCCCCAGGTCCATGGCCCTATTCACTCCAGTAGGCCACTGCTCCCGGGGTTTACCTGGCAAAATCAGCCAGAAATCTGAGTTCGGCAGGGGGGCCTTGTGTGTTTAAATTAGGCTTCTGTCCGGCTAGATTTCTCTGTAAATCAGAGGTTGCATTCAGCTTTATACTCAGGTGTCAATTCTAGCCTCTGCCCACCAACTGCATTTGTCTCAGCCGCATTAGCCCCATGAGGGCTGGCACTCCACCCTAGAAAGTTATGTGCACCCTGCCTGTGGCTGCTGTCCAGAACCTCTGCTTGCCCAAAGGGATGAGGCTGGAATGGCATCAGCCGCCACTCAGGATGCCACTGTTGCTGCACTGGCGTCCCCTGAGCTGATTCTCCTCTCCTCATGCCCGCACCACAGTCAGCACAGAACAGTGCCAGCCCTTTCCCCCTCCACTTCTCTCAAGGAGATGCCCAAGAATCAGAATTCCATAGGTAATAAACCTCCAGACCTCGGAGTGGGTGGTTGGGGACTCCTTGAAGTTCAATGTTGCAGGTGGGGAATATATACAGATTTATACAGTTTTACAGTTTTATGACTGGCTGGAGGGTGCCGTGGCATGCCAGCAGGGGTAGGAGGTCCACTTTTTAGGGGGTCTCTCCCGTGGGATAGAGTGGGAGGAAGTTTGAACTCTGCTCGCTTATTTGCATGGAGTAAACTGCGAGCCCTTGTTGTGGGGGAGGGGACTCTCGTCCACTTGGTGGTGGATTTTGTACCTTTTGGTTGTATTTTTGGGGTTGCAGCTCGCCTCAGGAAGGTTCAAGTGCGCTCTTCAATCTTCTCTTTTGGCTCTGTTCCAAACCATCAGCTACTTTGCTAAACTTCTGTCCTTTCAGCCTCCTTCTGGATGGGAACTTCTGTAAGAAGCTGGCTGCAGTCTGCCATCTTGGCTCCACCCCCCGTTGCTAAACTTCTTATTGGAGGATCTATCCAACACTGCCAAAGGAGTGTTAAAATTCCCAGCTATGATGGAGCTGGGGGAGATCAAGTTGCTTATGCCAGTTAGAGTCTCTTTTGAAAATTGAGGTGCTTAGATATTCATTGGGTGGTTGGGTGCATAGATATTGATAATTGAGATCTCATTGTATTGAGGATTGCCCTTAACAAATATAAAGTGGCCATCTTTATCCTTGGTTAATTTTGCTGGTTTAAAACCTATTGTATCTGCGAATAAAATGGCAACACCTGCTTTTTTCTGTTTTCCATTAGCCTGGAATATAGATGAACATCCCTTCATCCTGAGTCTATATTGTCTTTGAAGGTAAGGTGAGATTCTTGTATACAACAGATGTCTGGTCTGAATTTCTGTACCCAATCAGCCAATCTGTGCCTCTTTAGGGGATAATTTAAGCCATTAGCATTGATTGAAAATATTGATAAGCCTGATGAAATGTTGTTAGGTATCAAGTTGTTCAAAAGTCCAGGGGATGTGTTTAATCCTTTCACCACTGTAGAAGTTAGAGTTTGATCAATAGTTTCTGAGTTAGTTTACTTTTGTGGTGGAGGATTGCACTGGTCATTATGGAGAATAGGTCTGAGAATATCCTCAAGAGCTGGTTTAGTTATGGCAAATTTCTTCAATGCATGGATGTCATTAAAGTATTTAATTTCTCCATCATAAATGAAACTCAGTTTAGCTGGGTACAGGATCCTGGGCTGAACATTATTTTGTTTTAAGAGATTAAATGTCGATGACCACCCTCTTCTTGCCTGAAAGGTTTAGGCAGAGAGATATGTAGTTATTCTAATATTCTTCCCCTTATTGGGTATGGTTTTCTTATGTCTTGCTTCTTTCAAGATTTTCTCTTTCATATTGACTTTAGTGAAGTTAATTATGATGTGTCTGAGGGATGTCTTATTTGGGTTGAGTCTTGCTGGGGTTCTGAAGCTGTCTGCAATCTGAATTTCAGGATCTCTTGACATATCTGGAAAGTTCTCTTTCATAATTTCATAAAGAATAGCCTCTGTGTTTTGCGAAGCAACTTCGTCACCATTAGGGATTCCTATGAGGAGAATATTAGTTTTCTTCGAATTATTCCAGAGCTCTCTGAGAGAATGATCTGTTTTTGCTTTCTATTTCTGATTCTCTTTGAACGTTTGGACATATTCAGAAGCTTTGTCTTCTACGTCTGAAATTCTTTCTTCTGCCTCCTGCACTGTTACCAAGAAATTCTACCATATTTTTCAGATCTTTGAGGGCTTCAATCTCTTGCCTTAATGTTTCAAAATCTTTGGTGTTTTTTTCCTTTGAATTCATTGAATTCTTGAGTGAACTTTTGGAATGGTCCTTAAATTTCTACTTCTATCTTTGCCTCTATTCTGTTTATCTTATTTGCAATCCAAATTCTGAATTCAATTTCTGACATCTTAGCCATTTGCTTATAAAGGGGATCTTCAGTTTTGTCTGCCCAATCCTTTCTTGTGTGTGTGTGGGTTGACCTACTCTGGTTATTCATATTACCAGCCACATTTTTTCTTGATCTACTCTGGTTATTCATATAACCAGAGCTTTTCCGCTGATTCCACCCCATGATTATTTTACCCCGTTTGACTTTTGCCCTTGAGGTTTGTCAAGGACTCATACGGTGTTATGGCCTGAGAGACTGGGGACCTGTTTGGTGAGGTGGGGATAAGTGGCTATGTCTTATTTTCAGTTGGTCTCTGTCCTACCCTAGTGATTCAGTTTCTTTTGGTTGAAGTCTCTGCTGTGGGGAAATACTAGCAATTAAGTCACCCCAGCCCCCACAAAGAATAATTTGGCAAGGAAAATCAAACTTTCCCTCAACCATATACCCAGAGTGCACCTCTGAATAGTCCCTTGGGGGTCTACCTGGTTAAAGGGGTCCAAATCAGTTGTCCCAGTCAGCACCAGTTTTAGGTGGAGAGTTCAAATGTCTCCGACAGCTAGATCAGAGGGGTCTGTTCGCAGCTCAGATATAACTTGCTCCAGTGCTCCATCAGGGCAAAGGGACTTACCTAGCAGATGGGTTAGTCTGGGAAGAATAATACCTCCTTCCCCACCTTACACTCAGTCACTAGTAGTCCCCCAGATCTGTGACCCTATTCGCTCTAGTAGGCAAGTACTCCCGGGGTTTATGACTGCCAAAATCACCCAGAAATCTGAGTCTGGCAGGGGGGCCTTGCGTGTTTAAATTAGGCTGTGAAAGTTCTCTCAATTCCAGCCCCTTACCCTGGTGGATTCCTCTGCAAGTCAGAGGCTGCTGGAGCTGATGAGGGACTCAACCCTGCCCCTGCCCACCCACTGTTTTTATTTCAGCCTTCCTCTGAGGGTGAGGTACTCACTGGGAAATCTGAGTCCAGTTTTGCAGGGGAAATTTTAGGCTTTTAAAGGTTTTGCCATTCCAGCCTCACAACTTCTATACCATCTAAATTCTTCTGCAAGTCAGAGATTGCTAGGGCTGGTGAGTAACTTTCAGCTCTGGGCAGCAAGCTATTAGTGTTTACACTCAGGTGTCAATTCCAGCCTCTGCCCGCCCACTGCCTTTGTCTCAGCTGTACTCCCCTGAGGACTGGTGCTAATTGTCTCTTTACTTAGGAAACATACCTAGTCCGTTCTGCCTGTGGCTACTTTTCAGAACCTCTGGTTGCCCAGAGAGAAGGGGCTAGTCTATCTGGAATGGCATCAGTTCGTAGCTCAGGATGCCACTGCTGCTGTATGGCTTCCTCCGAGCCAACTTTCTTCTCCTCACTCCTGTGCCACAGTCATCACAGAGCAGCACCAGCCCTTTCCCCTTCCACTTCTCTCAAGTAGATGCTCTAGAATCTGGACTCCATAGGTAACAAACCTCCAGACCTTGGGGTGGCTCGGTGGGTGGGAATCCTCTGAGTTCAGAGTTGCAGGTAGGGAATATATACAGTTTTACAGTTTTATGCCTGGTAGGAGGGTGCCGTGGCATGCCAGCTGGGGTAAGGGGTCCAGTTTTTAGGGGGTTTCTTCCGTGTGATAAAGTGGGAGGGTGTTTGAACTCTGCTCGCTTGTTTGCATGGAGTAAACTATGAGTCCTTGTTGTGGGGGAGGGGACTCCCGTCTGCTTGGTGGTGGATTTTGTACCTTTTGATTGTATTTTTGGGGTTGCTACTTGCCTCAGGAAGGTTGAAGTGTGCTCTTCAATCTTCTCTCTTGGCTCCACTCCAAATCATCAGCTCCCTTGCTAAACTTCTGTCCTTTAAGTCTCCTTCTGGATGGGAGCTTCTGTAAAAAGCCGGCTGCATTCTGCCATCTTGGCTCTGCCCCCTTACAAGTCCTAAATTTTATGAAGTATCTTTTATGACTACATAAAGTAGTGAGACAAGAAATTAATAATAAGAAATTAGTAAGAGAATAGAAAATTTCAAAAATATGTGGAAACTAAAAATGATATTCTTCAATAACCATTGGGTTAAACAGAAAACCAAGGAGTTGAAAAAATATCTCAAGATATAAGAAAATGAAAACACAACTTAAAACTGACAGGATACAGCGAAAGTAGTATTTTGAGAAAACTTATAGTAATAAAAGCCTATACTTAAAAAGAAGAAAGATCTCAAACTACCTCACTTTGTACCTCCAGGAACTAGAAAAATAACTAAAGACGAACTTAGCAGGAAAGAAACAAAAATTAGAGAAGAAATAAATAGAGAACAGAATAAGTATAAAAGGTCAATACAAGTTACTTTTCTTGGAAAAAAGGACAACAACCCCCCCAACTTAGCTGGATTAACTAAGAGAAAATGATAATACTCAAAATTAGAAATGAAAGAGGAGATCCTACAATGAATGTCTTAAACAAAATGGATCTTAAGCAACTATTATTGCTAATTATGCAACAAAAAATGGAGAACTTGCAATAAATAAATAAATTTCTGGGCAATGCCTGTGGCTCAGTGAGTAGGGTGCTGGCCCCATATACTGAGGGTGGCAGGTTCGAACCCAGCCCTGGCCAAACTGCAACAACAAAAAAATGAATTCCTACAAACATACCACCTATCAATATTGAATCAAGAAGAAATAGAAAGCCTGGTTCAGCACCTGTTGGTCAGTGGTTAGGGCCCTGGCCACATACACTGAGGCAGGTGGGTTCAAACCCAGCCCAGGCCAGCTAAACAATGACACTTGTTGTGGAGGGCACCTATAGTCCCAGCTACTTGGGATGCTGAGACAAGAGAATTGCTTAAACCCAAGTGTTTGAGGTTTCTCTGAGCCATGATGCCACAGCACTCTACTGAGGGCAATATAGTGAGACTCTGTCTCAATTAAAAAAAAATACAAAGTGTGAATAAACCAATAACAAATAAAGAGATTGAAGTAGTAATCAAAAAGCTCTCAACAAAGAAAATTCTAGCAGAGGTGTCCAACCTTTTCTTTTTTTTCTGCAACACCATTAGCAAAAAAACAAAAACAAAAACAAAAACTGTGCATACTTTTTTTTTTTTGCAGTTTTTGGCCAGGGCTGGGTTTGAACCCGCCACCTCTGGCATATGGGGCCAGCGCCCTACTCTTTTAAGCCACAGGCGCCACCCTCTGTGCATACTTTTAATGATATCCAGTATTACAGATAAACAAAAAAGTTCTCACAAAGTTAGCAGGTAATCTGTAGGTTGGAAACCCCTATAGGAAAAAGTGGCTTCATGGCTGAATTCTACCACACACTCAAAGAAGAATTAATATCAATTCTTCCTAACTTCTTCAAAAAATAGAAGTAGGGAGGGACAGTGCCCATGGCTTAAGGAGTAGGGTGCTGGCCCCATATACCAGGGGTGGTGGCTTTAAGCCTGGCCCTGGCCAAAAACTGCAAAAAAAAAAAAAAAAAAATAGAAGTAGGGGGAAAATTTCTAATCTCATTTTACCAGGCCAATATTACTCCAATTCCAAAGCCAGATGGACACCACAGGAAAAGAAAATTGTGGGACAATATCTTTGATGAACATAGATACAAAAACTCTTATTAAAATCCTAGCAAATTGAATTTAACACATCAAAAAGATTATATACCATGGCCAGGAAGGACTTATTACTGGGATGCAAGGCTATTTTAATATATGGAAATCAATCATTGTGACATACCACATTAACAGAATGAAAGATAAAAACCCCACAATCATGGCTCAGCACCCATAGCACAGTGGTTACAGCGCCAGCCACATACACTGAGGGTGGCAGGTTTGAACCTGGGCTGGGCCAGCTAAACAACAATGATAACTACAACAAAAAATAGCTGGACGTTTTGGCAGGTGCCTGTAGTTCCATCTACTTGGGAGGCTAAGGCAAGTGAATCACTTAAGCCCAAGAGTTTGAGGTTGTTGTGAGCTGTGACACCATGGCACTCTACCAAGGGCGACATAGTGAGACTCTGTCTCAAAACAAAACAAAACAAAACAAAAAATACTCTCATGATCATATCAATTAATGTAAAAAAATACATTTGACAGTTCAACTTTCATTCATGATAAAAATGCTTAACAAAATAGTAATAGGAGGAAATTTCCTCAACATAAGGGCCATTTATGAAAAGCCCACAGCTAATATTGTGATTAATGGGGAAAACAAGAAGTTTTTCCTGTAAGATTTCACATAAGGCAAGGATGTCCACTCTTACTATTACTTCTGTCAACAGACTGGAAGTGCAGCAGGAACAATCAAAAAAGATAAAGAAAAAGTAGTCCAGGTTGGAAAGGAAGAAGTTCAATTGTCTGTTTCTAGATGACATGATTCCTTATGTAGAAAACCCTAAAGACTACACCAAAAAAATGTTAGAGCTAATGGAGTAATCGTGCAGTATAAAAATCAACATATAAGAATCAGGGCGGCACCTGTGGCTCAGGTGAGTAGGGCGTCAGCCCCATATACTAAGGGTGGTGGGTTCAAATCCGACCCCGGCCAAACTGCAACCACAAAATAGCCGGGCATTGTGGCAGGCGTATGTAGTCCCAGCTACTCAGGAGGCTGAGGCAAGAGAATCGCCTAAGCCTGAGAGCTGGAGGTTGCTGTGAGCTGTGACGCCACTGCACTCTACTGAGGTGACAAAGTGAGACTCCGTCTCTTAAAAAAAAAAGAATCAGTGGCATTTCTTTATACCAACAATGATTATTTGAAAAAATATAATTTATGATAGCATCAAAGAATAAAATATTTAGGAGTGAATATTTTAATTTCAAATTAATATGAGGGTAACAATTTTTAAGGTTACAGTTTTCTCACTTCCAAGGTAAGGTTCAAGTTGTAGCTGAGCCCTTCACCCAGAAGGTGTGCTAAACACCCTCACATTGTGCACATTAGGTGAGATCTGACAATTGCCTTCCCTCCACCTGCTAATTACCCTCCCTCTCCCTTTTCTTCCCTTCTCCTTGCTAGACTATATTTGTGTTTTATCATTCGTAATTATTTATATATTGGTTTTATATTAGTATTGAGGACATTGGATAAGTATTTTTCCATTCTTGAGATCCTTTACTAAGAAGAATGTGTTTCGGCTCGGTGCCTATAGCTCAACCGGCTAAGGCGCCAGCCACGTACACCTAAGGCGGCGGGTTCGAATCCCCAGCCCGGACCCGCCAAACAACAATGA
>NW_003852739.1:125814-135663 GCF_000181295.1 Otolemur garnettii
AAAAAAAAAAAAAGAAGAATGTGTTTCAACTCCATCCAGGTAAATATAAAAAATGTAAAGTCTTCATCTTTTCATACAGCTGAACAGTACTCCATGGTATACATATGCCACAGTTTGTTAATCCATTCATAGGTTGATGGGCATTTGGGTTGCTTCCAAGACTTGGCAATTGTGAGTTGAGCTGCAACAAATATTCTGGTGCAAATGTCTTTGTGGTAAAATGATTTTTGATCTTCTGGGTAGATACCCAGTAATGGAAGGTCAACTTTTAGTTCTTTGAGAATTCTCCATACTTCTTTCAGCAAAGGTTGTACTAATTTGCAATCCCATTTAGAAGTGAATTTAACCAACGAGGTAAAAATATGTATGCTGAAAACTAGAAAACATTGATGAAAGAAAGATGATACATAAAACATGGAAGGACATCTCATGTTCATGAATTAGAAGATTATTAATATATCCATAGTATACAAAGTGGTATATGGATTCTGCACAGTGTCAGTACAAGTCTCAATGCTATTTTTCACAGAAATACAAAAAAATTCTAAAGAGTGTATGGAGCAGCAAAAGACCCTGAGAAGCCATAGCAATCTTGAGAAGGCAGAAAAAATTAGGAGGAATCACACTTCCTAATTTCAAATTATAACATAAAGCTATAGAAATCAACACAATATGGTATGTCAGGAGCCAAATGACGCCAGATGGCCGCCCATCCCCACCCCGGAGAGTATGCTAACTTTTATCAGATAAGGAGCTGCTTTTCCCTTATCAGACAAGGAGCTGTTCTTCCCAGAGAAGCCATAAAATGTTTCAGACACATCGTTTACATTCCCAGCAGTAGATTGATGCAAGCTCTACCTCCCGCATTCCTTTGCCCCACCCCTTGTCTTCTCTGAGTACCTTAAAACTGACCTGTTACCCCCATTAAATCGGGCCTTGACAAGAAATCTGCTTGGCCTCTTCCTCTTTTTTGCCTATTCTCTTACAGGCTGGGTCCCCCTCGCCCCACGAATAACCGTGTCCCGCAGGACGGGACAATGGTACTAGCATACAAGTAGATGCACAGACTAATGATCCAGAAATAAACCTAGCATAATATAGACAAATTAATTTTTGAGAAGGGTGCCAAAAATACACAATGAGGAAAGGAGAGCTTTTTCTTTTCTTTTTTTGTCACTATTCTTTTCATTAACAGATACTAAACACTTATTCCAGTTTCAAAGTTGTTATACTTGAAGATGCTAATAAAAAATGAATTTAAAATAATCACTTAATCCTGCTTAACTAAGACAATGAAATACATTTTATTTATTTTTTATTTTTTTTACATTAATTCTCTCATAAGATACAGTGTGTTACTTCTATATGCAGTTTGGAAAACTCTCATCCAAGTGGCTAACATAGCCATCATGTCTTTCTCATAATTGTTATGTTAAGACATTTATATTCAACCTTTAGACAAATTCACCTGTACCCAAATAGGATAAATTATAGGTGTGATCCTCACAATATCATTCTCTAGAAATACATTTTAAAAGAAAGTACTCAGCACCATTGCTCGTAGGTCTCTCAAAATTTGTTCTTAACATATCCATAACGTTCCTGTCTGCAAAGTACAGGAATTGTTGAGCTATGTGAGAAGGCCTCTCTGGGACAGCCAGTGAGGAGTTAAGCGACCATTATGAAAGGAATCAATGTATATTCAGCATGCTAACTTGAACTACAAAACGATCCCCTCCCCACCACATTAGCTCAGAAGAGACGTTTCTAAGCCCTAAGGTAAGAGGAGTCAGACTTCTGTTTTCTTTCAGAATTGGTCTTTCCAACTAAACAACAGTCAGTCTCTGGCACAGATGCTATTAGTCCTTAATGTCCTGTGATTTTAGGAAATTCAGTAAATAGTTTGGATTTAGTTCAAGTTTAAAAAGGTTCACTACTTTGCAGAATAAGGGTCTGCTGGTTTAGTTTCCTTATAAAATATATATAACATACAGATAGATCATAGTCTTAGAATACTGTAATATTTAAATGAGTATCCATTTTAACAAATGTCTGTAATTAGAAGTAGCTGATGAAACTAAATCCAAAGTTATAACAAGGGAGCCTCACTCTCACTTGAAGCTGTGTTGCTTAGATAACTTTAAAAGAGCTTGTGCCCTTAAAGCCATTCAAGGAGAGGTAAGGCAGCCACTTCTCACTTTTTACTTTAGGCTTCCAGTGGGGTCAGGCCAGAAATTAGCATTTCTAAATATTTTGGAAAAGTCCAAAGATGTGTTAAAAAGTCTTTTATGCAAAGGAATTTCTGTCCTTCTGCATCAGTGAGTAGTTGAACTTCCTAAGAACACAAAGACAAAGTCAAGTCCATCCACTTCTGATTGGATGTCAAAGGAATACAAAGTGGACTATTATGTCAACCCTTAGTTGGAGCTCCTGCTGGCTTTTTCCTATATACTGTTCACTAATGTGAGTAAAGTGGACTTCTTTGATAGAATAGTGTTTGATAGCCAGGACCTCTTTTGGGCATTTCTTTCTAAGTGGAAACAAAACAGATAAGGGAATAGGGGAGATAATACAGGGAAGTTACTCTTTCCAGCTCAGGAGTCGGTGAATGAAGCCCATATATGCATTCAAGAAGCCCAAGGGATCCTCTAGATGTGGATAGTGGCTAATGTGGTCATCCAGAATTGACACTGTGGACCACAGCAGTGCTTTCCTGAATAGCTCCAAAAACTCTGGATAGGGATTGATAGGATTCAATGGCCCACAGATAAAATGAATGGGAGTAGATGGATAGGCAAGAGCTCTCACTAAGCCTCTTTTAAAGTTCTTCCTCTGAGTGATGTACTATAAAAGAATGTCAATGACTAAGTTCCCATCATTGTTGCAGATCTCTGCCCATATGTGCCACAGCTTGCTCTTGGAGGGCCGAGTGTATGGCCCAAAGACTGGGGTAAGACCTTGAGAGAATACGAAGAAGTTCATCACCTGCTGAGGATGGGTGACAGCAGGCCTCCATCTTTGAGTAGCTGTTGGAGAAGAAGAGAATGATGAGTCTCAGGAAAAATACCTCCATTTGACAGAGACTTTTTAGGGCAGGTGGCCTCAAACTACGGCCCATGGGCCACATGTGGCCTGCCTAGGACATTTATCCGGCCCGCTGGGTGTTTTTGTTGCCACTGCCTGTTCTGCTTAACAGCTGACTCATCCTGGGGCCCGTAGTCTGGCCCTCCAAAGATCTGAGGGACAGTGAACTGGCCCCCTGTTAAAAAAGTTTGAGGACCCCTGCTTTAGGGTAAGCTGACCAAATCGATTCTGCTTGTACCTATAAATCAAGCTACTGAGCAACAATATCTCCATAATCAGGAGACAAAAGATTGATCCTGCAGTTATGGAGCCCCAGATGCCACAGAAGTGATTCTATGATGCTGGCTTGGTCAAATAAGGAATAATGATGTGGTCTCAGTTTGTCACTGAAGACAAAGTCTAAGAAATCAAGGGCAATCACTCGATGAAACCTCAAGGTCAGACCTTCCCAAATCTCATACCAATCATATCTGGATGTTGGAAACCTGTGTAAAAGCACAACTATCTCCAGGCTTCCAACTACACCTATGGAGTCTTGGTAGGAGATCCGCAGTCTCTTGTAAGTAAAGTATTTGCCCGAAGACTTCCATGAGTGAAGGGTAAGAGCTGAGGGGGCAGGATATGCAGGTATGCTGCAATCAGGAGCACAGCCTACAGCCCCATCTAGACCCACCACTCCCACATCCTGTAGAGGCTATATCTGTGCACCATGGATGCATTATCCCATGCTACCCACCGCAGAGCTACAGAGCCTTGTGCTCTCGCGGCTTCTGTGGCAGTACAGGGCAGCTAGCAGCAGGGGTACAGGTCACAGCCCACAGCCCATGAAGGGTGGCCATGGCCGGCAGCCAGCATCCATTCAGGAGTGTGCTGCGGCACTCAGCTAGCCAGGCACTGCTGCCACAGAAGACGTGCAGGGCTGCTGCAGACGGAGGGATGTGCTGGAATGTGCTGTGGCTGCTGCAGCTAGGAGAGTTTTTTCAACATGTTGTTTTGGGAAAACTCGATATCTACATATGAGAGAATGAAACTTGACTGTTACATAATATACAATTACTTTTTTTTTTTGAGATTGAGCCTCACTTTGTTGCCCTCAGTAGAGTGCTGTGGTGTCATAGCTCACAGCAACCTCAAACTCTTGGGTTGAAGTGATTCTCTTGCCTCAGCATCCTGAGAAGCTGAGATTACAGGTGCTCCACCACAACACTTGCCTATTTTTAAGAGATAGGATCTTGCTCAGGCTGTTCTCAAACCCGTGACCTCAGGCAGTCCACTTGCCTCAGCCTCCCAGAGTGTTAGGACTACAGATGTGAGCCACCATACCTGGCCAATACACAAAAATTTAAATAAAAATGGATTAAAGACTTAAATGTTAATACTGGGAACTATAACACTCCTTAAAGAAAACATAGGGCATGGTGGCTCCTGTAATGTTAGCCCTATGGGAGTCAGAGCATTTGGATCACTTGAGTTCAAGAGTTTGAAACCAGCCTGAGCAAGAACAACACCCTGTTTCTCCTAAAAATAGAAAACTTATCTGGGTGTCATGGCTGGCACCTGTAGTCCCTGCTATTCAGGCAGGAGAATGGCTTGAACCCCGGAGTTTAAGGTTGCTGTGAGCTAGGCTAAGGCCATGACACTCTAGCCTGGGCAACAGAGTGAGACTCTACCTCAAAAAAAAAAAAATATATATATATATAGAAGAAGAGAATGGAATGGTGGTTATCAAAGGTAGGAATGTGGGGGCAACAGAGAAGTCTTGGTTGCAGTTATATAGAATGAATAAGTCTACAGAGCTGATGTACTGTATTATGATAGTTAATGATATGTGGATCATTATGAAAGTTTTGAGATACATAAAAATCAAGAAACATAAAATCCACATTGATGGAAACAAAGGAAGCCCTCCCAGCAATGCTGATAAGCTGAGCAAGATGAAATTTGCATGGGTGAATCAGAAAGGACACTGCTTTCTGTGTTTCTTGGAAGTGAAATAACAGATCATAACACAGTGTCTCAAAACTTTCATAGTAACCTACATATTTTATTGTGTACTAGAAATTTGCTAAGAGTTTCAGATGCTGTCAACACACACACACACACACTCACTCTCTCTCTCTCTCTCTCAAACATGGTAACTATGCCAGGTGATGGATATGTTCATTTGGTTGACTGTAGGAATCATTTCACTGTGTATGTGAAAACATGTCACACACCTTAAATGTATACAATTTTTATCACAAAATTAAAACAATACAAAGATCAAGGATCTTAGTTTGTAAAAGCGAAAACTATACAATTCTTGAAAGAGTTTTAGATCTTTATGACCTTGGAATAAGCAATGGTTTCTTAGATATAACACCAAGAGCACAAGAAACAAAAGAAATTGGACTTCATCAATATTAAATACTTTGAAGTTTCACAGGTGCTATCTATAAAGCAGAAAGACACCATACAAAATGGGAGAAACATTTTGCTATTCTCATATTGTATAAGGGAATTATAAGTAGAATGCACAAAGAATATCTGCAAGCCAATAATAAAAAAGCAAATAAACCAAATTATAGCAAAATACTTGAATAGACATTATTCTAGAAAAGATATGGAAATGGACAATAGGCACATGAAAAGACAATCAATGTCATTAATTGTAGGATAGAGCATAGGGTTAAAAGTGCTAGGCACTAAGGACGGAGTGATCTGGGAAAAAGCCAAGCATCATTGCTGGCCCTGAGTTCTAAAAACAATCCTCGCTAGACATAGCATACTGTCTCAGCCCTGAGTTATATTTAGCAGTGATAAGAAAAAGGCAAGACAGAAGTGCAGTAAATGGAATGTGTTAAGAGTTCAATCATGCAGCTAAAGACAAACTATTTTTTTTAACCTTTACTCTCTCTTTGAAGAGAAGCACTCCACCGTGCTGCTTTTTCTCATGCCTGAGACTTCAATAAAAGTCAGTGAGGAACATTGGAGGGGGTTGCATCCTTGTCTCTCTGTGAGGAGGGCTTGCTGGTGTTGCCCTCCCTGGGTCTCTCAGTAGGAATAGACAGGCTGAGACCTCATGAGTCCTTCAAAAGCCAGGGGAAAGCCTGCAAGAAGGCCACTCCTGTACTCCTAATTTAGAAGAAAAACCTGAAGGTGCCCAGTCAGGGGAATGTCTACATGAGTATCCCTGCATGGGGAAATCAGCAGTGCAGGCATTTGAGACCATCAACTGGTACCTTGAGAAGCTGAGATGTCTATCTGAGGAGATGAGACTTGCTCTCCTCTCTCCCTGTCTCCTGCTTGCTCTGTTATCTGGCCTCTTCAGATGTTCCATCACCCTATGTCCCTGTTTATCTTTTACCCAACCTTCCCAGGCCCTATAATCTTCCTTCTTTCATTCCTTTTTTTTTTTTTTTTGAGACAGAGTCTCACTTTGTTGCCTTTGGTAGACTGCCATTGCATCACAGCTCACAGCTACCTTAAACTCTTGGGCTTAAGCAAGTCTCTTGCTTCAGCCTCCCAAGTAGCTGGGACGACAGGTATCTGCAACAATGCCTGGCTATTTTTTTGTTGTAGTTGTCATTGTTGTGTGGCAGGCCCTGGCTGGGTTTGAATCCTCCAGCCCCAGTGTATGTGGACAGTGCCCTAGCTGCTGAGCTACAGGTGCTGAGTTGCCCCTCTCTCATTCTTATCCTTGACTGCTGTGCATTCTTGCACATTTACTCTGTTACGTACCCAATAAAAAGACTCCAGGAAACAGGACAGGTTCTTTGTTGTTCTCATGCTGCCACCCCAGGCACATGAAACAGTGTATGCCCTTATGGGGTTCTGGTTTTATGCACTAAGTTTGGTATAAGTTTTGTGCATTCCTCAGCACTGTCTCCCTTGCTGGTCACTGTCCTGGGCTGGGCTCCACTAGACACCCAATACCTCAGTTCAATGCAAATGGACTGAGTAGGTGTTATTAATTTGCATTGAGTTGCACCAACAATTAACCACTAGTGAAATCCAAATCCAAATCAAAATGAGATCCCACTTTACACCCACTTGTATGACCATAATTAAAAAAGGACAATAACAAGTGTGGTCAAGGATGTGGAGTGATTGATACCCCCACTCATGACTGGTTAGAAAGTATATAGTGCATGTGCTTAGGAAAAGTCTGGCAGTTCTCCCTCCAAAATGTTAAACATAGAATGTCTTTATGGGCTAAGAATTTGATCCATATGTACACATCCAAGGGAATTGAAAACATATGTGCACAGAAAGATTTGTAAAGAAATGTTCATAGCAATATTATTCATAATAGCCCATAATTGAAAAGTAAAAAGAACTCAAATGCCCATCAACTGGAGATTGAATAAACAAAATGTATTATATCAATTCAATGGAATAGTATGTGGCAATAAAATATAAACTTCTGATATATACTATGATACAGTTTAACCTTTAGAACATTAAGCGAAAGAAGCTGGATACAAAAGGCCACATATTGTATGCCCCTATTTATATGAAATGTCTGGCATAGAAAAATCCATAGAAATATTAGCTGTTGCCACTTTTGGGGGTGAGGGTAGGTAGGCTGAGGAAGTATGGAATAAGCTCTAGAGTACTGGGTTTGTTTTTGCATTCGTAAATCTGTCTTGAAATTATTATACATAGTAATAATGGTTTTACAACTTTGTGCATATACTAAAAACCACAGAATTATATACTTTTAAAGAGTGACATTTGTTATGTTTATCTTAGTACAAATAAGGCATATCCAATTGTTATGATTAAAACATTTTATGAAGCATAAAAGTTTAGCACACAAATATAAAGAAATTAATATATTGCCATATAAACAAATATTGAGAAGAGTTATTGATATTAGAGATGTTCTATAAGAAATACTAAAGGAAATCAATCCTCCAGGATGAAATGAAAGGACACTAGATATTACTAATATGCTAGATATTAACTCAAACACACCTGAAGAAATAGGGGTCACAAGAAAAGGCAACTATATGGGTAAAAATTTAAAAAAAGCAGCATAAATACACTTTTGTTGATCTCTTTTTCTCCTATTTGATTTAAAAGAAAACTTTGTAATACAATTATAAATTTGTGTTGTTCAGCATACAATGCATAAAGATGTGATATTTGCATTAACAACAGCATAAAGGGTAGGAATATAGAATAAAGATTTTTGTATAATAAGGCATAGTCCAAAAAATAATTAAAGAGATTGAATTAGTAATTAAAAAGCTTTCTACAAAGCAAAGCCCAGTACCAGATAACTTTATAGGCAAATTATTCCAAAATTTAAAAAATTACTAATACCAATTCTGTATAACTTTTTCAAGAAGAGGGTACACTTCCCAACTCATCCTGTAAAGCCAGTATTATTCTGATACTGAAATCAGACAAAGTAATTAAAATACAATAAAACTATAGAGTGATATCTTTTATGAACATAGATGTAAAACTTTTTTTTTCACAATTTCATTATTTTTTTTATTATTTTTTTTTACAGTTTTTGGGCCAGGGCTGGATTTGAACCCACCCGCTGGCACCCTACTCCTTTGAGCTACAGGCACCACCCTTGATGTAAAACTTTTTAAAAACTATGAGCAGGGCGGTGCCTGTGGCTCTAAGGAGTAGGGCGCTGGCCCCATATACTGGAGGTGGCGGGTTCAAACTCAGCCCTGGCCAAAAACTGCAAACAAAACAAAACAAAACTATGGGCAAACTGAATCCAGCCATATAGAGAATTGATTGCATACCATGAGCAATTGGAATTTATTCCAGGAATGCAAGATTTGTTTGACTTCTATAATCAATATGTGATATGCCATACTAATAGAAGAACAAAATTCATATAATTATCTCAATAGATGCAGGAAAAGCACGTTACAGAATTCAACATCTCTCCATGATTAAAACACTCAATATTCTATGAATGGATGGGAACTTCCTCAGTTTGATAAAGGGCATCTACAATAAGTCCACAGTTATCACAGTTAATGATGAAAGCTGAAAGTTTTGACCCTAAGATTGAAACAAGAATGTCCATTCTTTCCTCTTCTACTCAGGGTTTTACTGGAAGTTTTCATGAATAAAACTAGGGAAGAATATGAAATAAAAGACATTTCATATTGGAAAGGTAGAAGTAAATAAATACTTGGTGATGCCATGATCTTTTACATGTAGAAAAACTGAAGGAATCCACCAAAAATAAGTTTAGCAAAGTTGTAAGAAAGAAGATGAAAAACATAAGAATATACAAAAATCAGTTGTATTTATATACAGTAGCAATGAACAATATAAAAATGGAATTAATGAAACAATTTCATTTTTAATAGTGTCTCACTAATTTTAAAATAGATTGCCTGTTTTCTTATGGAACCACTTCCTGGGATACTTACTCAACTTTATTTTGATGCTTCTATTGACATTTTCACTTTCATGACTGTATTTAAAAAAAATTCTAGAAGTTTTTTTGTTTTTCATTATGTCCTTATTTCATGGAAAAAGTACCTTCTCTCATCTCTCTAACAAGATAAATGATAATTGAGGTTTTCTTCTGCCTGAATAGTGTCTGTTTCTTGTAGGTGGCTTTTAAAAAAATTTTTCTTTCTTTTTTCCCTTCTTTCCTTCCTTCCTTTCTTTCATCTCACCTTATCATCCTTGATAGACTGCTGTGGCATCACAGCTCACAGCAACCTCCAACTCCTGGGCTTAGGTGATTCTCTTGCCTCAGCCTCCCGAGTAGCTGGGACTACAGGTACCCACCAC
>NW_003852739.1:136509-144796 GCF_000181295.1 Otolemur garnettii
GCCTCCCAAGTAGCTGGGACCACAGGCACCCACCACAACGCCCAGCTATTTTTTGGTTGCAGCCATCAATGTTGCTTGGCCGGCCCGGGCTGGATTCGAACCCACCACCTTAGGTGTATGTGGCTGGCACCTTAGCCACTTGAGCCACAGGCGCCAAGCCAATCCTTCTGTTTTCCATAATACACCTCTTTCCTCAAGTATACTTGTGAATGCTCAGCATAAAACTTCTCTGTTTTACCTTTTCTGGAGGGCAAACTTCTAGTGTTTTGCTTTCATTTAAGAGGGTAAATTGCCTGACTGATTGGTGTTTGGTAGGGAAGCTGGGGGTCTTATTCTTAGATATATTTTTGCCAGATCCTTTTCTTATTAGCTCTAGCTTCACCTCTACTTCTAGAGGTACCAGTAATTGGAAAGCCTAACAATTTTGGGAGGGCTATATTTCTTTCATAGTTCACCACTACTGTAGGATTTACCTTTTCCAGTTCTGTCATATCTTGTGTTCAAATTTCCAAGTGATATCAATATTGTATCCTTGCTAGTTATACTTAGTTATGTTAAAGGGATAGCTAATAAGTAATTTCTTTTGTTCTTCTTACTCATCTATGCTTTTTTTTTGAAGCTATGTAAAAAGATTGAGATTTAGGCAGTTACCATTATTATGTGGAAATCAAGAATGTGGGACTCCCTTTTTGACTTGTATTTCATTGTATGAATGCATCACAATTTATCTAAACAATTTTGTTTTTGGAAATGTAGGTTGTTACTGATTGTTATTATAACCAATGATACTATGAATTTTATTTTACATATGTCTTACTTGTGAGAATTTTCCTTGATAATTAAAATTTCTGGATCAAAGGGTGTGATCATTTTTATTTTAACAAATGTTGCCAAATTTCTGTCAAAATGGCTTCACCAATTTATATAGCCAAAACAGTATCTATTTCTATATACCATTATAAAATTAGGGTTTTGGCAAGAAATAGATGGTATACTAAAATTAGAATAATTCTAGGAATCATTCCTAGAATTATTCTAATTTTAGTTTGTATCCTTATGTTTATATGAAATAAAAATATATTAGATTGTGAGAAACGTAGACAAAAAATAAAAATAGAGTAATTCCAGAAATGTTTAAGAGGGGAGGCTACCAACAGATCTGAGGGCAGAGTGTACAGAAACAACAAAACATACTGCCTTACCTCAGGGCTAACAAAATTGCAGTGAGGTTTTATTACCACTTCTAGGTCTAACTCGATTGAGAGAAAAAAAGAGAAAGCTGTGTGTAGGTGAGGCAACCTCAGGGGTACTGTGACATGGTCAAGGGATGCAGCCAATCTGTGGCAACCTGCAGGAAAGGTGCCAGGGCAAGAAAATAACTGAGTAAATAAATAAATAAATAGGGATAAATCCAAAATATATTACACTCTGGCTTCCCCTAATCTACAGCCAGGAAACAAAGAACTAAGAAGCCCTTTGAATCCATCTATACAAATTAGCCTCCCAAGCAAAGCATTCAGTCAGTGTTCAACCAGTAAAGCAGAACAAATTATGTATGTATATAATTATCTCATCTCATCTATATATGATGCAGTTTATTACAAGGAATTTTCTTACCTAGTCAATTGTGGGGGCTGGCTAGAAAGTCCAAAGTTCACAGGGCAGGAGGTCAGGAAGGGACAATCACAGGAAAGTGGAAACTTTCAAACATGAGCTGAAGAAATCAAAGGAAGGGCCAGGGAAAAGGCAGAGCAACTGCAGACTCAGCCCCTACTTCATGCCAACAATGTGAGTTACAAGTCAGCAACAACAAAAGTGTGTGAAGTTTCTTGCATAAAGAAATAACTAGTTTTCCTTCCTTTTTGCTGGTTCGAGTCTGCTGTCAGGAAAGACTTAAACCTTTTTTTTAAAGGGCTTCCATCTGCTTAGGCCATGTCCACCTGGGATAATTTTCCTTTTAATTCACCCAACAGAAACTCATTAGAGACTATAACTGCAACTGCAAAATCCTTTCAGAGCAGTGCATGCTGTAGTGGTAAAATATGAAAGAAACATAGCCTCCCAGATGCTTAGTTAGCATTTGATTTAATAATTGGGAGAAGGCGTGTGTATGCTATCAAATGGCTATTACTTCTCTTCTTCCCAATTCTTATGAGAGAATGCCCCTCATAGCTCTTAGCAAACATTCTGTGGAGGGTATTCAATATAGTCAAGTTGGCATGTTACAAAACCACCTTATGGGGCTTAGAGTAGGATATGAAGGGTGTGGAGTCATCTGGATGGCAAACACAAGATAACTAGCATAAATATATGCTTATTATTATTATTTTTAATTGTTGAAATATGTATGTATTTATGGTGTAGAACATGAAGTTTTAAAATATATGTGTTATGAATGTTAGCAAAATGCAGCTATCAAAAACTCTAGGGATGGGTGGCACCTGTGGCTCAGTGGGTAGGGCACCAGCCCCATATACTGAGGGTGGTGGGTTCAAACCCAGCCCCGACCAAACTGCAACAAAAAATAGCTGGGCATTGTGGTGGGTGCCTGTGGTCCCAGCTACTTGGGAGGCCGAGGCAGGAGAATTGCTTAAGCCCAGGAGTTGGAGGTTGCTGTGAGGTGTGTGACGCCATGGCACTCTACCAAAGGTGATAAAGTGAGACTCTGTCTCTAAAACAAAAAAGAAAAAACCTCTAGGGACCTGAAGGATTGGTTCAGAGCAGCCACTCAGCAAAGAACAACCTCAAAGAGCCAAGAATTAGAAGAGTTGTGGAACAAGATGAGGAAATTTATTCTGGGTAGTAGTTATCAAGGGTTTCCTTTATTCCAGAAACAGTTAAAATTTCTCACTTGTTTTCTTCCCTGGATTTTAACATAAAATACCCCACATATGCATGGATGTATTCATGATTTATGTGTATTCGACTTAATAAAAAAAATTAAAAAAAAGTTGGATGCTATCTGGTATGAGAAATTTAACTGAAAAGACAATGTTTTCTCTTCAGTTAGTCTGTAGGTAGTTAGAGCTTCTTCCACACTTGGAAGATGAGAGGTTGATAGGAGAGCTCAGTGCACAATTGTCACAACACTGGTCCAGTGAACTAGGAGTGACTGTTACCCTTGAGAAGGTCTGACATTGATTTGATGATGTTAAAATCTGACACTGATTTGATGATATTCAGAGTTAGTAGAAGGATGCTAGCAGAGACCTAAAGAAGTAATGACAAATATTTAAATCTTAATATTTAATACATAGTACTTAATCATACTTGGATGTTTATATTTCTTTAAAGTTCTGACTTCAAATGCAGATTTGATTCTTGGCTTCCCATTATTCTATGAGTAACAGTAATATGCAACCAGCCTCTCTAAGGCTCTGTTTCCTCCTGGCTAACATGGAGATCATAATAGGATTTACTTCTTGGACATGGTTGTCACAATTGACGGAAACAATGCATGTAAAATGAATAGCATAGTGCCTGAAATGTAAGTTTACAAAAAATGATAAACCATAAAAAGGTATACATTATGGAATGATTAACTCAAAGTTAGGTATTGACTAGAAAATATTTTATCATATTGGGTAAGTATACTTGTATTCCCAGTTGAGAGCTTGGTCTTCTGGCCTGGTGTCGTGGCTCAGGCCTGTAATCCTAGCACTCTGGGAGACTGAGGTGGGTGGATTGCTTGAGCTTAAGAGTTCCAGATCAGCCTGAGCAAGAGTGAGACCCTAACTTTACTAAAAAATAGAAAAAAACCTAGCCAGATGTAGTGGTGCATGCCTGTAATTCCAGCTACTTGGGAAACTGAGGCAAGAGGATTACTCAAGCCCAAGAGTATTTAGGTTGGTGTGAGCTATCATGCCATGACACTACCCAGGGCAAAAGAGTGGGACTCTGTCTCAAACAAACAAACAAAACAGGTTTGGTTTTCTGCTCTTTCTCTCCATTTTTTTTTTTTTTTGAGATAGAGCCTTAAGCTGTCACCCTGGGTAGAGTGCTGTGGCATCACAGCTCACAGCAACCTCCAACTCCTGGGATCTAGCGATTCTCCTGCCTCTGCCTCCCAAGTACCTCGGACTACAGGCGACTGTGCAATAGCTGGCTATTTTTTGGTTGCAGCCATCATTGTTGTTTGGTGGGCCCGGGCTGGATTCCAACCTGCCAGCTCAGGTATATGTGGCTGGTGCCTTAGCCGCTTGAGCCACAGGCACTGAGCCGTCAACATTTCTTTTTTTTTTCATTTTTTTAGCTGGGGCTGGGTTAGAACCCGCCACCTCCAGTATATGGGGCCAGTGCCCTACTCCTTTGAGCCACAGGTGCCGCCCAATTTGTCTGTGTTCTAATCCTGCTCTAAGCACAGCGTTATGGTCTGGTCATGAATAAACAAAGAGAAATACACACATGTTGTGACTGTGTCTGTTTGGTTATTAAGTACAAAATGTTTTATTTTGAATTAAAAGTTTAGTTCATCATATCTTTTTTTGAGGGGGAAGATAGTGGTTGGCCTTTAATGCTCTGTCTTAAATATAGACCAAAAAAAGTCACATATTTCTAATGTGATGGACACAGTACATTTTCAATTTGTTACCAAATTCTAAAGGTGAGCAGAACAGAAATAATCAAAATAATTGCAACCTTCAAAAATAGTTTCTGTTCTGACCATGGCTATGTCACCTACTTAATTCTTTTTTTTTAAATTAAATCATAACTGTATATTAATGCATTTATGGGGTACAATGGGCTGATTTTATATACAATTTGGAATGCTTACATCAAACTGGTTAACATAACTTTCACCTCACTTACTTACGTGTTGTGTTAAGACATTTATACTTCACTCCTAATAGTTTTGACATGTACCCTTGCATTGTACACCTTAGGTGAGGTCCCATCAAATACCCTCCCTCCTCTGAACCTTCCCCTTCCTGTTCCCTCTCCCTCCTGTTCCCTCCTTCTTTCTGGACTATAGTTGTGTTTTATCATTTGTATGAAAGTACAGGTGATTATATATTCGTTTAATAGTAGTATTGAGTACATTGGATACTTTTCCTTCCATTCTTGAAATACTTTAGTAAGAAGAATATGTTCCAGCTCCATCTAGGTAAACATAAAAGATGTAAAGTCTCCATCTTTTTTAATGGCTGTATAGTATTCTGTGGTATATATATACCACAATTTGTTCATCCATTAATGGGTTGATGGGCACTTGGGTTACTTCCATGACTTGGCAATTATGAATTGAGCTGCAATAAACATTTTGGTGCAAATGTCTTTGTGGTAAAATGATTTTTGATTGTCAAGGTATATACCTAATTAGGAACTGCAGGATCAAATGGCAGGTCTATATTTATTTCCTTGAGTATTCTCCAAACTTCTTTCCAAAAAGGGCATATTAGCTTGCATTCCCACCAGCAGTGCAGAAATGTTCCCTTCTCTCCACATCCGTGCCAACATCTGTAGTTTTGGGATTTTGTGATGTGGACTAATCTTACTGGAGTTAGATGATATATGAAAGTGGTTTTGATTTGCATACCTCTGATGATGAGCATTTTTTTTTTTTTAGAGACAGTCTCACTTTGGCGCTGTCAGTAGAGTGCTGTGGCGTCACACAGCTCACAGCAACCTTCAACTCCTGGGCTTAGGCAATTCTCTTGCCTCAGCCTCCCTAGTAGCTGGGACTACTGGCACCTGCCACAACACCCGGCTATTTTTTGTTGCAGTTTGGCTGGGGCCAGGCTTGAACCCACCACCCTCAGTATATGGGGCTGGCGCCCTACTTAGTGAGCCACAGGAACCGCCCGAGATGATGAGCATTTTTTCATGTCTGTAGGCCATGCGCCTGTCTTCTTCAGAGAAGCTTCTGTTCAAGTCTCTTGCCCACAAAGAAATGGGGTTATTTGTTCTTTTCTTAGTTTATCATATCTTAAACAAGAAGTAGTATAATTAATCAAAGTATGTGCCTAAACTATTGACACAATATTGCCATCTTAATGGTGGCTTGTTTATGCCAGCAGTGAAGCAGCCTGGAAAGTGAATGGCAATGCAATTGTGACAGGCATTGTCTACAACTTGTTGAGAATCAAATATTTCCTTGCAAGAAGTGGACCAAAGCCTGGAAGAAGTGATCATCAGCTGGTGCAAGGTCTGGAAAATACAGTGGATGACAGAGTTTCCAAGTTCCCCTTCTGTAGTTTGAGCTTCATTGTGCTACATGTGATTGATTCTAGTCTTGCAAGAGGATTGGCATGTCTCTATTGACCAATCACAGCTGCTTAATCAAAAGCATTCTCATCATTTCATGCAATTTTTGATTTCAGTAGACATTCACTGTAATTGATGGACCAGGTTTCATGAAACTGTAGTGGATAATACCAGTGCTGGATCACCAAACAGACACTAGCTTTTCTTTGATGGATATTCAGTTTTGGACTGTGTTTCAGCACTTTATCTTTATCCAACCATTGTGCTGAATGCTTGCAATTGTTATAAATAATCCATTTTTCCTCACATGTAGCAATATAGTGTAAAAATGGTTTGCCTTTGTGTCATGACTGCAAAGAAAGGCAAGCTTAGAGACGATTTCTCTTCTGATGCTTATTTAATTCATGTAGAACATATTTATCCAGCTTATTTACCTTGCCAATTTGTTTCAAATGGTCCAAGATTATTGGAATAGCAACATCAAACCTTGCTGCTAATTCATGTGCAGGTTGAGATAGATTCATTTCCACGTGCAGGGGTGTCCATCCTTTTTCCTTTTCTGCCACACATTGGAAGACTAAGAGTCATCATGGGCTGCACGTTAAATACAGAAACTCTAACAAAAGCTGATGAGAAAAAAAGGTCCGTGTATACTTTTCATGATATCTGACACCACAGATAAGCAAAACAGTCCTCAAATAATCTGCATGCAGCCCATGGGCTACAAGTTGGACACCCCTGCAATTACAGCTTTCAACTCATCATTATCTACCTTGGTCTCAGGTCACTGATGTGGCTCATTTTCCAGATTAAAATTTTCCAGAACAGAACTTCTCAAACTGTTGATGTACTGTGTACTCATTAGCCACATCCTACCCAAACACTTCACTGATATTTCAAGCTGTCTACTCCGCATTGGTTCCAAGATGGAACTCGTATTTGAAAATAACACATATTTTTGACTTATACACAGTTTTACTAAATTTCTTTAAAAAATTTGAAAGGTAATTACAAACCAAATGTGTATTTGAAAGAATGAGGATGTACCTTCATGATAAAAAAAGTGCTAAAGTGAAAAAAACCTCAGAGGTAACATCTGTCAAACTTAGTACTTAAAAAATAGGAAATTTTGTACTTCATAACATAAGACTGATAACCAAACAATATTTCATACTTAATGACCTGATAATACTAAGGATAAATATGATTGTACTTACACTTCAAGACAGCATGCTGAAAAACAAAAAAGAAAAGGAACTCAAGATAGTCTGGCAGCTACTCCCCTTCTGGGCACTAGAGGGAGATCATGATTCACTTTTACTTAATTGGCAATAACTGCAACTTTTCTAAAGTGGACTTGTTTTTTCCTTCCTACTCTGAGCCAATGTTTTCTTTCCAGGGAATTACTGTCCTTCTACTTTGTCCAGAGTCTCTGGAAGTCTAGTTATGACTGACAGGATTAATCTGTGTCCAAGGGCATAGTAGAAGCTAACAAAGTTAACATTCCTTCACATATTGATGAGTCACCAGATGAGTCACCAGATGAGTCACTAGTCCTGCTAAGCTTGTAGCAGTGGAAGTGCTAATCAGCTACCTGAGCTATACAGGCTCACCCCTGCCCCAGCCACACACATCTAGACAAATATACACTCATGAACACACACACACACACACACACACACACACACACACACAGAGTTATTGCTATTGGTGGTTGAGTCTGGATTTTGCGAGGCAGCTAGTGGTGAAGGAAAGGTTGTTTTTCCTAGTTAACACCTCAAAAATGCTGTTTCAGTTCAACATCTATTTGAGTTTAGTAATCTAAAAAATGTAACAGGAACAGAAAGACTAATTCTTTTTTTAAAATTAGGATTTTACAATTTTAAAATGAGTTTGTCTCTATTATAATGTGTTATTTGATCATCTAAATATAGCCATGTCTAGGAAATAAGAGAATGGTAAGGTCAAAAAGAAACATTCATAACTTTCAAATTAAGAATATGAATTAGAATTGAGTTTGGGGATATCACTTCTCACACAAAAACTGGTTGGAAACTCGGGGAGGTACACAGAGCCTTTAATC
>NW_003852739.1:146958-171835 GCF_000181295.1 Otolemur garnettii
AAATGTCCCTTCTATACCAATTTTCTTAAGTGTTCTGATCATGAAGGAATGCTGGATATTATCAAAAGCTTTTTCTACATCAATTGAGAGAATCATATGGTCTTTGTTCTTTAATTTGTTTATGTTATGAATTATGTTTATAGATTTACTTATGTTGAACCAGCCTTGAGATCCTGGGATAAAACCAACTTGGCTGTGTTATATAATTTTGTTTGATGTGTTGCTGGATTCTCTTTGTTAGGATATTGTTGAATGTTTTCACATCAGTATTCATTAATGATATTCGTCTGTAATTTTCTTTCTTTGTTAGGTTTTTTCCTAGTTTGGGAATCAAGGTGATGTTTTCTTCATAGAATGTGTTGGGTAGTATTCCATCTTTTTCTATTCTTTGGAAAAGGTTAAGTTATATAGGTAATAGTTCCTCTTTAAAGGTTTGGTAGAATTCTGTTGTGAAGCCATCTGTTCCCGGGCTTTTCTTTTAGGGGAGATTTCTTATAGTTGATGCTATTTCGAAACCTGTTATAGGCTGGTTCAACATTACCACTTCTTTCTGGCTAAGTCTAGGACAGTGATATGTTTCCAAGTATTGATATATTTCCTTCAGATTTTCATGCTTCTGAGAATAGAGTTTTATGTAATATCCATTAAGGATTTGTTGAATTTCCAGGGAGTCTGTTGTTATTTGGCCTTTATCATTTCTGATTGATGAAATTAGGGATTTTGCTCTTCTACTTCTGGTTAGGTTAGCCAAAGGTTTGTCTATTTTATTGACTTTTTCAGAAAACCAACTCTTTGATAGGTTGATCTGTTGTATGATACTTTTGTTTTCAATTTCATTTACTTGTGCTCTAATGTTAGTTATTTCTTTTCTTCTGCTAGGTTTAGGTTTGGAATGTTCTTCATTTTCCAGTTGCTTGAGATGTCCCATTAAGTTGTTGACTTCCTGTCTTTCTGTTCTCTTGAGGAAGGGTTTCAGTGCTATAAATTTCCCACTTAGGACTGCCTTTGCAGCATTCCAGAGCTTCTGATAGTTTGTATCTTCATTATCATTTTGTTCCAAAAATTTCCTTCTTAATCTCATCTATGACCCAGCTATCATTCAGCATGAGGTTATTTAGTTTCCATGTTTTTGTATGCGTATGCAGATTCCTGTTGTTACTGAGTTCAACTTTTATTCCATGATGCTCTGAGAAAATACAAGGTTTGATTTCTATTCTTTTGTATTTGCTGATGTTAGACTTGTGACCTAAGATGTGATCAACTTTGGAGGATGATCCATGGGCTGTTGAGAAGAATGCATATTCAGTTTTGTCAGGATGAACTGTTCTGTAGATGTCTGTTAAATGCAAATGTTGAATGGTTAAGTTTAAGTATAAAATTTCTTTGCCTAGCTTCTTTTTACAGGATTTATCCAACACTGCCAAAAAAGTGTTAAAATGTCTGACAGTTATGGTGCTGGAGGAAATCAAGTTACTCATGAATGTTACACTCTTTCTTATAAATTGGGGCACATTCTGATTGGGTGCATAAATGTTGATAATTGAAATCTCATCATGTTGAGTGTTGCCCTTAACAAATGAGAAGTGCCCATCCTTATCCTTCCTTACTTTGGTTTGTTTAAAGCCTATTGTATCTGTGAATAAAATTGCAACACCTGCTTTTCTCTAATTTCCATTTCCATTTGCCGGAATTATAGATGACCATCCCATCACCCTTAGTCTATGTTTATCTCTTAAGGTAAAGTGAGATTCTTGAATGCCGCAGATGTGTGGCCTGAGTTCTTGTATCTAGTCAGCCAACCTGTGCCTCTGTAGAGGACAATTTAAGCCATTCACATTAATTGAGAGTATTCATAAGCCACATAGTAGTTTGGCTATTGAGTTTTTCAAAAGTCCAGTGGACGTTTTTAATCCTTTTTCCACTGTGGAAGTTGGAATTTGATCAAATGTTTCTGAGTGAGTTTACTTTGGTGGTAGAGGATTGTGGTGTTCATTATGGAGGATAGGTTTGAGGATATCCTGGAGAACTGATTTAGTTATGACAAATTTCTTCAACATGTGAATGTCATTAAAGTATTTAATTTCTCCAAACTAGATGAAACTCAGTTTAGCTGGATACAGGATCCTGGGTTGAAAGTTATTTTGTTAAGGAGATTAAAGTTTGATGACTACTCTCTTCTAGCTTGAAGGGTTTCAGCAGAGAGATCTGCAGTCATTCTAATGTTCTTCCTCTTGTAGGTTATGGTTTTCTTACATCTTGAAGCTTGCAGAATTTTGTCCTTTATATTAACTTTGGTGAAGCTAATTATAATGTGTCTATGCGAATTTTTATTTGGGTTGTGTCATGACGGTGTTCTGAAACTGTCTGCTATCTTGATTTCAGAATCTCTTGGCACATCTGGAAAATTTTCTTTGATTATTTCATGAAGTAAAGCTTCTGTATCCTTTGCAGCAACCTCATCACCTTCAGGTATTCCTATAAGGTGAATATGAGATCTCTTTGAATTATCCCAGAGCTCTTTGAGAGAATGATCCATTTTTATTCTCCACATTTTTCTTCATTGACATTTAGGAGTGTTCAAAAGCTTTGTCTTCACTGTCAGAGATCTTTTCTTCTGCCTATTCCATTTAGTTACTGAGGGATTCCACTATATTTCTCAGATCTTTAAGGGCTGCAAGTTCTTGCCTCAATGTCTCAAAATCTTTGGTGATTTTGTTTAAATTCATTGAATTCTTGAGACATCATTTGAATAACTCCTTGAAATTCTAATTCCATCCTTTCCTCCATTCTGTTGATCTTATTTGCTATCCAAATTCTGAATTTGATTTCTGACATTTCAGCCATTTGTTTATGAATGGGATCTTGTGCTGTATCTGCCATATTGTTCCTTGGGGGATTTGATCTCCTCTGATTATTCATGTTTCCAGAGTTTTTCTGCTGATTCTGCCTCATGATTGCTTTTCACCACTGGCTAGATGGGCAGGTAAGGTGAAATTGGATTGAGAGTTCCTAGGGTTGTGTTTAACGAGCCCTTTGTTAAGGATCTGGGACTGATGGCTGCAGCTTATTTCCTATAGCTTTGCAAAGGACCTGTACAGTATTACAGTCTGAGTTTTGGGAAACTTTCTTGGTGTGGTGGGGTTAGGTAGCTCTGTCTTATATTCAGCTGGTTCTTGTCTGAACTTAGTGGATCAGTGACTCTGGTGAAATCTTAGCTATGGAGAAATACAAATATTTAAGACAGCCCACCCCCATGGACAACAACTGGTAAAGGAAAATCAACCCTTCCCATTACCACACAACCAGGGTATCAGTGTCTTTGGGAGATTGGCCCAGGTTAGAAGTTCCCAGTTGACCCAGTCAGTATGAACTCTCAAATGGGAGAGTTCAAAAGGTCTCCAACAACTAGATGGCAGAGGTGTACTAACTGCTCAAATTTGGCTTGCTCTGGTGCTCTGTGGAGTCAAAAAGGCCCACCTGGTAGCATAGTTGGACCAGGGGTCTCAGTCTCTTTCTCTACTTTGCTCTTCTTTCATGCCTAGACACTGGTGACCCCACAGGGCTGAGGTCCTGCTCCTTCCAACAAGCAGATGTGCTGGGGCTTTGTGCCTGTCAGAGTCAAAGGAAGGTCAGCAGCCTTCCTCCGCAGCCTGGCCACTACCCTCTGCTACCAGCCAGCTGGGGGAGTTGAGACCTGCCTGCCTCAGGTACTCAGTAGCCACTGGTGAGTGTTCCACTTGGACTCAGTGTAATCCTGAGGGTAAAAAGTCAGCAAATGCTTTTCTCCCTCAGCCTCTGTGCCTTAGCACCTGCTGCTCTGCAGCACCAGTATCCCTATAGAGTGAGTTCTGGTTTCCTCTGGCAGTCCTCAGAACTGGGGAGGTGTCTCTCTAAGATTAGACCCCAGTGGGATCACAGTATTGTTGCTGGATCTCTGTGGGAAGTGACCCCTCCGCAGAAAAAACACAACTTTCTTGGGGGAGGGGATGGGCACTTTTCCTTTGGGATGAATTCTGTACCTGAAGTTTGCTTTCTGGGAGTCACAGCTTGCCTCAGCAGAGGTGAACTGCAGATATCACTCTTATCTCTCTACTCGGCTCCTAGTCTTCAGCTTAATTGGATACTTTTTGGACATTATCCTTCCTTCTGGATAGAAGCTTCTGTTGGAGGCTGGTTCCAGTCAGCCATCTTGCCCTTCCCATGGTTCTATAATTAAAAAATTTTTAGTTATATATTCCACAGCTTTCATGGAGTAGTAGGTATGGCTGATGTTAATCATTCCTCTGTGAACTAGTATGGAACCTCTAATGAATCCTTCAGCATTCTTTTTATAAAGCAATGATAAAATGACAGAAAATGAAGTGGATTTGTCAGTTTCTGCTTCTTCAGTTTAAACTCTGTTATTCCTTCCATGCTTATTTTTAAACATAAAAGTTTGCCATATTTGTATGATTTTTGGAACTTGTCCAGAGATTCTTTGAAGTAGGCAAGACTTTAGAGGATGATTATTTTCTCCTCCACACATAGCTGGCACTTTCAAAGCTCACACACATATATGTATTCCTCCAAGTTTCCAAAACCTAAGTCTGCAACTCCTAATAAAACTATAGAATCTGGCTCTATAAATACCTTTTTGCCAGAAGAGAAGGTGATGCTGGAGGGAAGGCAGATGTTCTCTCACACATAATTTGTAAGTTGTTATCTTTGTTCTAGGCATCAGATTTAGTTTCTATTGGTGCAGCTGATGTAATGAGTCATTAGGAAAAATGCCATGTCCATTCTTAGGTTTCTTCTGTTAATGTTTGTTTCTGGCTGATGATTTTTTTTTTTTTACATTGCATAAGGGCCAACAATCATAATATTGATTGCAAATAAAATAGCATACTTTCATCTCAGATGAAAAAGAGTAATGGAGATTTTTTATTTCTCTATTAGTATCTTTCTGTGCTTTAGATTGCCTAGAGGGGATTAGACTTCAGTATTCAACCAAGTAGAAGAAATATGAAAAATATTTCTTGGCTGGGTAAGTTGAAAAAGCTTAAATATGGGGCAGAGGAAATACAGGGCAAGGAAAAGATAAAAATTGTTATGATAGCTACTACTTTTTCTGGAGTACCTTCTTGTTTTCTTTTTTTTTTTTTTGCAGTTTTTGGCCAGGGGTGGGTTTGAACCTGCCACCTCTGGCATATGGGGCTGGTGCCCTGCTCCTGTGGTGAGCCACAGGCACCACCTTTGAGTACTTTCAATATTGCAAGAACATTAGCCTTATGAATGAGGTGTTATTATGCCCTTCGAATTAACAAAGAAATTGAAACTTAGAAGGGTCAACCTTATTCAGGATGATACGGCTAATAAGTGGTAGATCTGGAATATAAACTTCATTTTTATTTCTTTAAAGCCATTTTATTTCCTCTCATGAGAAACAGGATTTGTAAATTTTGATCCCATCAAACTATTTATCTGTTTATTTTATATTATTTTCTAAGTGTAGGTGGCCCTAGGTCAGCTGATGTCAATCAATGTTGAGGAAGGCCAAATGTCTCCAGGAACATTCTGACCCAGATGAGGCAGGGATAGAAACTTTGGGATTACCTAATAGGAAATCTCTATTTGCTTTTATTGATAATGTATAGATACATTTCTGTCAGCAGAAAATTTCCATGTTTGCTACTGTTAATATAAGAATCTTAGATTTCCATTTTGTTTTTTTTGAACAATTCAAAGGAGAAAGTATTTAACTTCAATTAATTCTCCTTTTTCAGTATTTTTAAAAAAACAGACGTATTAGTTTACAAAACGAATTCCCGAGTACCAATAGAATCTTGGAGCTGAAAGAGACCTCAATAGATGAAAGATGACTGAGTTAAACCTTTGCAACCCGGCCTTAAGAAATATTGATCGTTAATGGGGGTAGAATATTGCTCCTATTCTTCCTGTAAAGTTATTAATATTGAAATGATTCTTATTATTTAAGAATGCCCAAACTTGACAGGAACTAAAACGTTGTCCAGTGAAATTATTTCATCTTATGGTTGAGGAAACTGAAGCCCAGGGAAGGGGAAATAATTTGTGTAAGAACTATTATTGAATTATGCTATGCCAGTTTTCCTTTTGTGTATAATACTGGTAGTTAAGATTAAAATCATACACATAAAGTACACAGGGAAGATGTGCTGGGGGTGGCGCCTGTGGCTCAAAGGAGTGGGGCACCAGCCCCATATGCCTGAGGTGGCAGTTTTAACCCCAGCCCCAGCCAAAAACTGCAAAAAAAAAGAAAAGTAAAAGGAAGATGTGTGTGTTTGAGGGTGTGTGTGCATGTGCACACATGCGTGTGTTGGTGATTGCAACACCATAACTGCTACTGGCTTTGATAAAGAAATGCCATGGACTTGAGTATTTGACTTAGATTTAAGATGATTTTATGTAAAGAAAGAATTTTTATAAGTTTTTGACAGTGGCAAATGCAAGATAGGGTCATTCTTATTCCAGACCCACCAACAATGCATACCAATTAAAGTTACTAACCTACACTTCATAGGTTAGGAGGCTAACCCATGGACATATCCTGGATTTGCCTAGAAGAAAATGCTTCTAAATACCTCCCACATCTGGATCCCACACTATGAGACTTGGCAGTCTGACTGATTTAAAAATATTGCAGCATTGTTAAATAACCTGCCAGGATATGTTGAAATGGTACATAGTTTGGAGTAGTTCACATATGGGCAATTATGTAAGTACTTAAATGCTGCTTTTCTTGTCCTTAATCTGGCAGAGGAATGTTTGTATTATAAATACACAATCAGAAATTGTAGTAACACAGTTAATATTCAGCATATTTATCTTTTTTTTAAAATTTTACTTTCTGGGAAAGTACCATTTAAAAGGTGTGTTGCAATAGCCAAGTTGCCCAGAAAATCATATTAAAGAAGGTGATCTCTAATTGGAACGTATTTTCAGTTTGTAAATCTCTTTACATTATGACAATTATATTGTTCATTGGCAATTGCTCTGGTTTAGTGTTAGTGAAGGCCTAGAACAGAGTATTGAGAAGGATTCTGAAGTTCCATAAAGCTCTCAGTGAAAAGGGTACTCTAATTAGTGAGTCGTGTCTGGAGATAATGTGAAAAGAGAGAGTAATGAAAAAAAATGCCATGATTTAAAAATGTTTGAGGATTTTTTTTTGATACAGAGTCTCATTATGTCACCCTCAGTAGAGTGATGTGGCATCATAGCTCACAGCAACCTCAAACTCTTGGGCTTAAGCTATTCTCTTGCCTCAGCCTCCCAAGTAGCTGGGAATATAGGGGCCTGCTGCAATGCCTGGCTATTTTTTGGTTGGAGTTGTCATTGTTCTTTAGCAGGTCTGGGCCAGGCTTGAACTCACCAGCCTCAGTGGATATGGCTGGTGCCCTACTCACTGAGCTACGGGTGCTGAGCCGTTTGAGGATTTTTAAAAAACTGCTTCTGATTTTTTGTAATATGCGTTAATAACATGATCAATCTATGAAATGATAATATATGTATTTTTATTCACATGTGTTTTAATATTTTGTTATATATATTTTTCTGAAAGTTTAAAATATTAATAATGTACCCCAAACCAATGAAGTAAACATTTTAAATGGGTAAATTTTATGGTAAGTGAGTTGTTGATACAGCTACTATAGTTACTGCTTTCTGTTAGTGTTCCTCCTTCTTTGTTTCTATTTTTGTCTTCCACTCTTTTGTCTCCCACCTTTGTGATTTTATGTAAGCATTTTATATGATTCTATTTTCTCATCTTTCTTAGCATATCAGGTACACTACTTTTTTTTCACTGTTTTAAGTGATTGCCCCAAAGTTTGCTATATACCATTCATACCTAATATAAGCTAACTTTCATATAATATGTAACACTATAACACTTTGTGGATATTAGCAAGAACCTTGTAATAACAAAATATTATGAATTCCTCCCTCTATCTTTTGTATCACTGTGTCACTCATTTCACTTCTATGTAAGCATATATAATTGAACAAATTGTTGCTATTATTTTAAACAAATTGTTATCTTTTAGATCAATTAAGAACAAGAAAAATGAAGGTTTTTATGTTACCTTCATTTATTTCTTTTCCAATACATTTTCTTTCTTTATTTAGATTTGTGTTTCTTACCTTTATCTTTTTCCTTCTGTCTAAAGAACTTTTAACATTTCTTGGAAGGCAGGGCTACTGATAGCAAATTCCCTCAATTTCTGTTTGAGAAAGCCTATTTCTCCTTTAATTTTGAAAGAAAAATTTGAAGGGTACAGAAATCTAGGTTGGTATTTTATTTTTCTCTCTATACTTCAAATGCTTCATTCACTCTCTTGTCTTGCTTGCCTATTTCCTGAGAAGTCAAATGTAATTTTTATCTTTGGTCCTCTTTATATAAGGCATTTTTTTCCTTTAGCTTCTTTCAAGATTTTTTCTTTGATTTTATGAAGTTTAAGTATGATATGCCTAGATGTGGTAGTTTTTTGGACATTTATCCACCTTGACATTCTCTGGGTTTCTTGCATCTGTGATTTGATGTCTGACAATAATTGGGGGAAATTCTCAATTTTTATTGCTTTGATTATTTCTTCTTTTTCTTTCTCTTTCTTCACTTTCTGGCATTCTGTTTTAGTTTCTGTTTTTAGTCTTTGCTTTTTAGTTTTGTAAGTTTCTTTTCTTTTTTCTATAGTTTAAAATTTTTTATTGTCATATCCTCAAACTTGGAGATTCTTTTCTTAGCCATGTCCAGTCTACGAACGAGCCCATCAAAGGGGTTCTTCATTTGTATTAGTGGTATTGATCTCTGGTATTTATTTTTGATTCTTTTTTAAAATTTTGATCTCTTTGCTTACATTACCCACCTGTTTTTACATATTGTCAACTTTTGTATCTGATTATTAGCATATTAATCATAGTTATTTAAATTCCTGGTCTGATCATTTCAACATCGTTGCCATGTATGATGCTTGCTATTTCTCTTCAAGCTATATTTTTCCCTTTTAGTATAAGTTATATTTTTTTTTGTTGAAAACTGGACCTGATGTAGTGAGTAAAAGGAACTGTGGCAAAAGATCTTTAGTAATGAAATGGTAAGGTGTGAGTGGAGAGAAAGCATTCCATAGTGTTATAGTCAGGTTTCAGTCTTTTGGTGAGCTTGTCTTCTTGGGTTGTGAAGTTCCTAGGTGCTTCTCAGTTTTATCCCCTCTTTCTTTAGGGGGGACTAGATGGTTGGAAGGGTCTGGATTTGGAGATTTCCTTTCCCCCACGTTGGTTAGGTTCTGAGGCTGTAGTAAAATAGTTTCTCTCTCTCTCTGATGAAATCTCACTCTGTCACTAAGGCTAGAGTGCAGAGGAAGATCATATAGCTCATTGTAGCCTTGAACTCTAGGGCTGAAGTGAACTTCCAGCCTCAGCCTCTTGAGCAGCTAGGACTTTAGGCATGTGGCTAATTTTAATTTTTAATTTTTTTTTTTTTTAGAGATGGGGGTCTCACTTTTTTCCGCAGGCTGATCTCAAACTCCTGGCCTCAAGTGATCCTCCTGCCGTAGCCTCCTAAAGTACTTGGAATATAGGCATGAATCACCCCATTGACCCCACATATCTCTTGGGGGCCAGCCTTATTAAGAATAAAATGCTCCAGTGTACTTTAAAACGTTTCTCCTGAGGGGGCAGAGCATGATGGCGAAAGGAAAGACGTTTAGCTGAGCCTTCCCAGAGGAAAGGGGCATAGGGAGATGGCTGCATTGAGTCCAGTGTGGAATACTGACGTACAGCGTTGGGTTAGAGTCTACAGTGTGGAAGTGAACAGCGGGATTTGACTCCAGCTGTGGAGAACTATCACATCTGGGCAAGTTTCGGGGGATTCTCCCAGGCCGCAGTGGCTCTGAGCTGGCAGACGCCCAGGGCTGTGGTGGCGCGATCCAAGGAATAATTTTTACACTCCTTCTGTGAGACCCAACACTGCTTTCCCGAGTGGAATTCGGTGGCCAGATTGGATTGCTGGCTTGAGTGGCTCTGACTCTGGTGGCCACCGGTGGACCATACAAAGGGGAAGGGTTCTCGGTCAGAGGAAAGCCGGCAGAAGGGAGTGTGTGCAGATGTGTTGCTGGGTGCCTGCTTGGACGCGGAGGTATGCTTGTATCCGGCTCAGGGTTTCTGGAAGGAATGAAGAAATAGGCACTCCCAAGCGGAATTAGGGGGCCAGTTTGGGATGTTATATGGTGTCGCCTCGCTGTGGTTTGGCAGTGGGAAGACATCTGCACGGGGAGAAAGTTCCCTCCCTGTTGGAAACAGCAGGCCATAGTGCTGGTGGGCTTCTTATTGGGGACATAGAGTGCTGCGAACTGGATCCTGCCTGCAAGGGATCAATCCTTCACTTGGGACAGGCACAGGGAACCCCACTCCTTATTGCAGAGGTCTATCGCTGAGGAACTGTTGAGAACTGTGGAATCCCAGATCTGTGGGAGCTAAGTGTTGAGGTGGATGGACAACCACCAGGAACAAATAAGCTGGCATATTGCTCTAAGCTTCGGATGCAAAGAGAGGTTGAAACCTTTGTTGTTTGACCCCAATTCACAGCGCCACCTTGTGTCCAGGAAGTATATTACAGCATAAATATACTCTTAACAGAAAACAAATCCCTGTATCTTACACATGTGTATATAATATTTTTCTTCTTTAGATTGGTTGCTTTTCCCCCACTTCTCTCTTGTATTTAATTCAGATTCCTCAATTTGTTGCTGAGAGTGCTTATATAAGGATATCTTAGCATTTAAAAAATTTTTTACTTTGTTTTGCTTTTCTAATATTTTGTTCAATGTGCATTGCTTTTTGCTAATTTGTAAGGTTGGATTTTTTCCTAGATTCCATTTTTTACATTTAACAAGAGCAAGGATTTCTATATTTTTTAAAATTTTGTTTGTTTATTTTTCGTTTTGTTTGCAGAACTTTAGCTTGATGGTGATAGAGTACCTTCTACTTACTCCATCTCTCCCACATAAAGTACTTCAGCATCAGACAAGACATTACCCTCACCTGCTTCTAGTATTGTCTTTCTTTTTTTCTTGATTTGTTGCCTTTCTGTTCTCTTTCTTTATCCCTCAGGCTTCCCTCCCTTTAATTTGATCCAATGGCATGTTAAATTTTCCTTGATCTATGCTTATATATATATAAAGTCTCCTCTTTTTTCTTGCTTTTTCTTTCTCTTCCCACCCTTTCCCTGCGGAGGACAGGTGGGACACAGTGGTGACCTAGCAGGTTGATCGCACCAGTAGCCTGGCTCAAAGAAGCCAGGAGATCTTTCTAATCTTGGCCCCAGGAAGAAAGTAGGAAGACCACACTACAGATCTTCTCTACTTTTCTTTTTTACTTTACCTTCTTCCTTCTTGGCTTTTGTGTTTGCTTTTCTTCTTCTCTGCCTATTTTTTTTTTTTTTTGGCAGAGGAACAGTCTGGCTGTGGTAAGACAAGTAAGGTGGGCCTATCTTTGAGGAACCCACTCAGCTCAGCTCCTCACAACTCTCTAGCTATAGGAGTGGCCGTAGTACCATGCTGAACAACAACATCTCTTCTATCACTCTCATCCTTCCTTCCTGTCCTCAATCTTACCTGCTCCTCAATTTTCTTCTATTAGTCCCCCTTCTCCCCTTGTTATTACCTTTCTTTCTCTTCTTTTTCTTCCTTTTTGCTTTTCTCCTGCACTTTCCCCCTTTTTAATTTCCTCTTTCTCTTCTCGTTTTTCTCCTTTCCACTTGCTTCTCTTTGCTTGCTGTAACCCTTCTCTGCCTTCTGACCCTATACCAAGAGCCTCTTCCTCACCTAAACTCTGAGATTAAGTAACTTGAAGCAAAGGAAGAAGTGTGAAGGAGAAAGGTGCACAAGGAAGTGAACAAGAAGAAAGCACATATGAAGAGGAACCAAAAGAAAAATTCAGGCACCATGAATAGCCAAATTAGAGCAACTCCTCCAAGGGACCATGAAACAATTTATAAAGACTCCTCCTATAAAGAATTAATGGATTCGATAGAAAGGGAATTTAAAATATGGTTGATTAAGACAATAAAGGGATTGGAAGAGAAAATGGATAGACAGAACCAAAGGTCAGACAAGAGATATGTAGAATATAGAAAAGATATGGATGAGCTTAAAGAAATGAAGGAATCAATCAAAGAACGTAAAAAAAAGCAGTGGAATGCATCAAAAATAGATTAGACCATGGAGAAGAAAGAACATCAGAATTAGAGGATAAAGTCTTCAAGTTAACACAGATAATAACAGAGTCAGAAAAGAAGAGAGAAAAAGCAGAGCAGGCACTTAGAGAACTATGAGATTAATGAAATTGAAAAGAAAAAGCATCTTTAAAAAATTAATGAAACAAAAAGTTTTTTTTTTTTAAAGTAAATAAAATAGGTAAACCCTTGGCCAGACTTACTAGAAATAGAAAAGTAAAATATCTAATAACCTCAATCAGGAACAATAAAGGAGAAATAACAACAGATGCCGTGGAGATATAAGAGATTATCTCTGAATACTACAAGAAACTCTACGCCTAGAAATTTGATAATGTAGAGGAAATGGATCAATATTAGGATTCACATCCCCTCCCTAGACTTAAGATGAAATAGACCTTCTAAAAAGACTAATTTCAAGCACTGAGATAAAAAAAAAAAACAATAAAAATCTCCCAACAGAAAAATGCCCTGGTCCAGACGGCTTCCTACCAGAATTCTATCAAACCTTCAAAGAAGAGCTTATGACCATATTGCAGAAACTATTCCAAAAACTAGAGGAGGAAGGAATTTTTCCCAACACCTTCTATGAAGCAAATATCACCCTGATACCAAAACCAGGAAAAGATCCAACCAAAAAGGAGAACTACAGAACAATTTCACTAATGAATATAGATGCAAAAATTCTCAATAAAATCCTAGTGAATAGATTACAGTTTATTACTAAAAAATTCATACATCATGATCAAGTAGGATTCATTCCAAGGATGCAAGAATGGATTAACATATGCAAATCTATAAACATAATTCACCATATCAACACGAACAAAAACAAGGAAAATATGATCCTCTCAATAGATGCAGAAAAAGCCTTCGATAAAATTCAACATTCTTTTCTAATTAGAATGCTGAAGAATATAGGCATTGGCATTATATTCCTTAAATCAATCCAAGCCATCTATGACAAACCCACAGCTAATATTATACTGAATGGAGTAAAACTGAAAGCTTTTCCATGCAGGACTGGCACAAGACAAGTGTGTCCTCTATCACCACTACTATTCAACATAGTGCTGGAAATTTTAGACAATACAATCAGGCTAGAGAAGGAAATTAAGGGCATCTAAATGGAATTGGAGGAAGTGAAACTCTCCCTCTTTGCCAACGATATAATTCTATACTTAGAGAACCCCAAAGACTCAACCACAAGCTCCTGGGAGTGATAAAAAAATATGGCAATGTCTCAGGATATAAAATCAATGTCCACAAATCAGTGGGCTTTGTATATGCCAGTAACAGCCAGGACAAGAAGGAAATCAAGGACACAATACTCTTCTCAGTAGCTCCAAAGAAAATGAAATACTTAGGTATGCACCTCACAAAAGAGGTGAAGGAACTTTATAAAGAAAACTATGAACCCCTAAGAAAATAAATAGTAGAGAATACCAAAAAAGGGAAGAACATACCATGCTCATGACTGAGAAGAATCAACATTGTTAAAATGTCTATACTTCCCAAAGCAATCTACAGATTCAATGCCATCCCTATTAAAATACCAACATCATACTTTCAAGACTTGGAGAAAATAATTATCCATTTTGTATGGAACCAAAAACAATCTCATGCAGCCAAGGCAATTTTTGGTAATAAAAACAAAACCAGGGGTATCAGACTACCAGACTTTAGGCTGTACTACTAGGCCATAGTGATCAAAACAGCATGGTATTGGCACAAAAATAGAGACATAGACATTTGGAACTAAATAGCAAACCAAGAGATAAACCAAACATCTGATGGCCACCTCATCTTTGATAAACCAAACAAGAACATACACTGGTTGGAAAGAAACCCTATTCAATAAATGGTGCTGTGAGAACTGGATATCCACATGGTAAAAGACTGAAACTGGACCTGCACCTTTCTCCACTCACAAAAATAGATTCAAGATGGATAAAAGATCTAAATCTAAGGCACAAACAATTAAAATCCTCAAACAAAGTGTAGGGAAAACAGTGGAAGCTATTGGCCTGGGGAAGGATTTTATGAGGAAGACTTCATGGCAATTGCAACAACAAGGGGGACTTAATTAAACTGAAAATCTTCCTTACAGCTAAGGTGACAACAACCAAAGCAAACAGACAACCTATAAAGGATATTTGTATATTTTGACTTAGACAAAAGCTTGATGATTAGGATCTACAGTGAACATTAAAAAAGCCAACAATCCCTTAGATCACTGGGCAAGAGAAATGAATAGAACCTTCTCTAAAGAAGACAGACAAATGGCTAACAAACATATAAAAAAATGCTCATTGTCCCTAATTATTAGAGAAATGCAAATCAAAGGCACCCCGAGATATCATATAACCCCAGTGAGAATGGCCTACATAACAGTCTCAAACCTGCAGATGTTGGCGTGGATGTGGGGAGAAGGGAACAGTTTTACACTGCTGGTTGGACTGCAAACTAATACAACCTTTTGGAAAGCTGTGTGGAAACCTCTCAAAGAACTCAAGCCAGACCTCCCAGTTGATCCTGTAATCCCATTGCTAGGCATCTACCCAGAAGAAAAAGAAATCCTTTTATCACAAGACACTTGTAGTAGACTATTTATTGCAGCTCAACTTACAATCACCAAAATGTAGATGAAAAACAAAACAGCCTAAATGCCCACCAATCCAAGAATGAATTAACAAGCTGTGGTATATGTATACCATGGAATACTATTCAGCCCTTATAAAGATGGACACTTTACAGGCTTTGTATTAATCTGGATGGACGTGGAACCCATTATTCTTAGTAAAGCATCACAAGAATGGAGAAATAAGAATGCTATGTACTCAATTCTGGTATGAGGATGATTAAGGTCCTAGTACTTGGTGGGGGGTTGGGGATGGGGAGACCTGAGAAGGAAGGAGGGAGCGTGTTGGGAGTTAAGAGATGTGGTGCAACTTTTTGGGGCAGGACACAAATATAAGAGGGTCCTTATCTAACAAAAGTAATCAGTGTTACCTGGTTCTGTGTACCCTCAATGAATCCCCAACACTAATTAAAAAAAAAAAGTAAAAGAGTATAGTAATGAAAAATACTCCTTTTACAATAGCATTTCACTTGTGAGATTTACTCTTAGTATATTTATCCATTGCTCTCATTTCTGAGCTATTTAATTCAACTTTTAACATAGTCTTTGATCAACTTTTACCCAGAATTCCCCAGAATGCCTAGAAGTCCTTCTCGTATTGGGGAAATTATTCATAATTCATCTTTTGCCTCATAGTTGTCAAAATAGTGTAGTGGAAACAATGTCTGGAGTTTTAGTTCTATAATTTACTAGCTGTTAGATGCTGGGGGAGTTATTTGACCTCTTTTTGCTTCAATTTCCTCATTTATAAAATGGGAATGATAAATATCTTTAAGGATTTTTGCAAAGTATACATGGAATATGTATTGAATGTCAACCTTAGCGCTTGGTACCCTCTTGTGCACTCTATTCATTTTTTTTTTTTTTTTGAGACAGGCCTCAAGCCGTCCCCCTGGGGAGAGTGCCGTGGCATTACAGCTCACAGCAACCTCCAACTCCTGGGCTCAAGCGAGTCTCTTGCCTCCGCCTCCCAAGTAGCTGGGACCACAGGCGCCCGCCACAACGCCCGGCTATTTTTTGGTTGCAGCCGTCATTGTTGTTTGGCGGGTCCGGGCTGGGGATTCGAACCCGCCACCTTAGGTGTACGTGGCTGACGCCTTAGCCGGTTGAGCTATAGGCGCCGAGCCGTGCACTCTATTCATATTCGTTAATGTCAGCACCTCCTGAAAATCCTCCAGGGCCTTTATGTCTAGGGAAATGAAATGTGAATTCTCACAAAACATTTGGGGACTTTCAGATGGAATCTCCTCTAGAGGCTATTTGCACGATTTTTTTTTTTTTTTTGCATTAACACCAAGGAAACCTCATGACAGGGAGTTTCGTACAAATAATGCAACAAGAATGTATACAGTTAGAGGGAAAATAGATTCATCCTAACAGTACTAAATGTTCACTGAATGAGGGAGTTTAGCTTACTGTAGGCCATAGAGCCATATATTCATGCCATTGAAAATAACTAGAGCAAAATGAAAATAGTAATGCCACACTGTTCTTCAAGATCATTCATTTGTGAATTGATTTGTTATCTTTTGAAGGTCCTTTGGAATTTCTAGGGTTTAGTTCATTTTTAAGTTTAAAATAAAAGAATGGAGACTGAGTAAAGGGAGGAATGGAGAGTGACTGCTAATGGGTAATGGGTTTCTTTTAGAGGTGATGAAACAACTTTGTGAATATGTAAAATATCCCTGAAATTGTACATTCAAAAGGGATGGATTTATGATATGTAGATAATATCTCAATTATGAAATAATTAGAAAATAATTTCAATTGTACGACCAATATAAAATAGAACCAACATAAAATGGGAATGGTAATAAACAATAGGCAAAAGATCATTGTAAGGAATGCTATAAATTTCTAGATATCTGAACAGAAACCATTGTCCTTATGGGTACATTTGCAATAAAAGTTCTGCTTTAATTTATAGATTTTACAAATCCTCATTAAACACCACGAATCCAAATAACTGTGGAATAAACATCTAAAAGCTGAAGCTTCCTCATAATTCCCAGTAATAAACCTCCTTTATTTTCATTTCTTGGAAGTAAAGACCACAAGAGCCACCCAGAACCCTACCCAGAACTTTCTGCTATCTTCCTCTATTTTCTAATTTTAAGTCATTTTGCATCTCAAAAGCACAAAATATCCAAAGCTGTACAACTATATTATCCTTTTAGAAGCCTGAAGGTGAGTGAGATTGAGGTAAATGACTCTCTTAAACAAAGCAACATAACCATTTGCTCTGAATGTTTCCTCTTAACTGATGGCCCATTTTGGAAAGAGAATTATTTCCCCTCTTTCCCTTTCTCTGGTGAAGCATTGCTTACTCCACTTTCCAACTCTGAGAGTTTGTCTAATTAATCAAAACAGAGGTTGAATGACTTTTCTGTTACCTTTAGGAAGGACTTGACGACATCTTCATCAGTAATAGTAATATCTCAAATGTATCAACAGAATGGGGTGACTATGAGAAATACAAAGTTCAGAAAGGTATAACTGGTGAAGAAAATGACTTGGAGGACTTATCAGTGTGGATCCTAGAATGAAAATCTATGATATGAAATTTCTCAGCGCTAAAGTGAAAAATGTTCCCAGTTACCAGCTTTCCTGGTCTGATTGTGTAGTCACCAAACCAGATTCCCCTTGTTTCTTGGTTTTGGGAAGGAGATAGAGAGGATGCTTCAGATAAGAAACACAAGCTTTATGCTCATTGAAAAGTGGTGTATTTCTATTGCAAATAATAAATTAGCAATTGAGGTAGTACATTAGTTATGAGAGAATTGGTTGGCATGAGCCATCACCGAGAAAGTTCAGTCTCTGCACCTGAAGCCTGAGGATCAAAGTCTAGATTTAATTTATTGATCTACTGCCTTATGAGACATCTAACCTGACAATATCTCTCCTAAATTATCCTCATTACTTAAATGGTGTTTAAATATTGCTAAGACAACTGGTTGGTTGATGGCCATTTTTAAAATTAAGTTATACATACATAGATCATGACTATATTTATTCCTTTGTGGGATTCAATGTGTTGATTATTTGTACAAATTAGAGTGCTTGCATACTACTAATTAACATATCTTTCACCTCATTTACCTAACCACAGTGTTAAGACACTTGTGTTCAATACTTGATAGATTTGCCTTGTACTCTTGCACTGTGCTCCATAGGTGTAGTCCCACCATTTACTCTCCCTCTATCGAACCATCTTCTTCCCATCTGCCTCCCCTTCCCTCCTTCATCCTGGGCTATAGTTGTGATTCATCTCTCATATAAAAGTGTGAGTGATTATAAATTGATTTTATAGTAGTACTGAGTACATCGGATTTTTTCCCATTTCTGAGATACTATATTAAGAATAATATTTTCCAGCTCCATCTATGTAAACATAAAAGAGGTAAAGTCTCCATCTTTTTAAAATTCTGCATAGTATTCCATAGTATACATATATCACAATATATTAATCCATTCATGGGTTTATGGGCATTTGGGCTTCTTCTAAGACTTGGCAATTATGAATTGAGCTGCAATGAACAATCTGGTGCAAATATCTTTGTTGCAGTGTGATTTTTGTTTTTTTGGATATACACCTAGTAGAGGAATTGCAGGATCAAATGGCAGGTCTACATTTAGATCCCTGAGTGTTCTCCAAACTTCCAAAAGGAACGTACTAGCTTGCATTCCCACCAGCAGTGTAGAAGTGTTCTTTTTTCTCTACAGCCATGCCAACATCTAGTTTGGGGATTTTGTTATGTGAGCCACTCTTACTGGAGTTAGATGATATCTCAAAGTGGTATTGGTTTGTATTTCTCTGATGATTAAAGATGATAAGCATTTTTCATGTGTCTGTAGACCATGCACCTGTCTTCTTCAGAGAAGCTTCTGTTCATGTCCCTTGCCCACAAAGAAATAGGATCACTTGTTTTTTTCTTATTAATAAGTTTGAGTTCTCTGTGAATTGTGGTTATTAGACCTTTGTTGGAAATATAACTTGCAAAAATCCTCTCCCATTCTGAGGGCTATTTGCTTTACTTACTGTGTTCTTGGCATTGCAGAAACTTTTTACTTTGATCAGATCCCAGTAATGTATTTTTGATGTTGCTTCAGTTGCCTGGGGTGTCCTCCTCATAAAGTATTTTCCCAGGTCAATTTTTTCAAGTGTTTCCCCTGCACTCTCTCCAAGAATTTTTATAGTTTCATGTTTTAAGATTAAGTCCTTTAGCCAGTGAGAGTCAATTTTTGTTAGAGGAGAAAGGTGTGAGTCTTTCTACAAGTTGCCAGCCAATTCTCCCAGCACCATTTGTTAAATAGGGAATCTTTCCCCCAGTTTATATTTTTGATGGGCTTATCAAAGATCAAATGATGATAAGTGTCAGGGTTCATCTCTTGGTTCTCAATTCTGTTCCATACATCTACCTCTTTATTTTTGTGCTAATACTATCCTATTTTGATGACTATAGATTTATAGTATAGTCTGAAGTCTGATTTGTTTTTGTTTCTGAGTAGTGTCTTAGCTATTCGAGGTTTTTCCTGTTTCCATATAAAATGAAGTACTAATTTTTCCAGATCTTTAAAGTATGACAGAAGTACTTTAATAGGGATTGCATTAAATGTGGGGATTGCTTTGGGATGTATAGACATTTTTGCAATGTTGATTCTTCCCAGCCATGAGCATGGTACATTTTCTGATTTGTTAACATCTTCAGCTATCTTTTTTTTCAGAGTTTCATAGTTCCCTTTATAGAGATCTTTCATGTCCTTTGTTAGATACATTCTCAGATATTTCATTTTCTTTGGCACTATTGTGAAGAGAATAGAGTCCTTGATAGTTTTTTTCACCTTGACTATTGTTAGTATATATAAAGGCTACAGATTTATGAGTATTAATTTTGTATCCTGAGATGCTGCTGTATTCCTTGATCACTTTTTTTTTTTTTGAGACAGAGCCCCAAGCTGTCCCCCTGGGTAGAGTGCCCTGGCACTACAGCTCACAGCAACCTCTAACTCCTGGGCTCAAGTGAGTCTCCTGCCTCAGCCTCCCAAGTAGCTGGGACCAGAGGCACCTGCCACAATGCCTGGCTATTTTTTGGTTGCAGCCGTCATTGTTGTTTGGCGGGCCTGGGCTGGATTTGAACCCGCCACCTTAGGTGCATGTGCATGCCTTAGCCACTTGAGCCACAGGCGCCGAGCCTCCTTGATCACTTCTAAGAGATGCTGCTGTATTCCTGGAGTCACTGGGGTTTTCCAGATATACAATCATATCATCTGCAAAGAGTGACAGTTTGATTTCCTCTAATCCTATTTGGATACCCTTGATTGCCTTCTCATGCTTGATTGAGATGTCTAAGACTTCCATTACAATGTTAAAGAGCAGTGGATACAATGGGAAACCTTGTCTGGTTCCTGATCTGAGTAGAAATAATTTCAATTTTACTCCATTCAATATAATATTGGCTGTGGGTTTGCTGTAGATGGCCTCTATCAGTTTAAGGAATGTCCCTTCTATACCTATTTTCTTAAGCGTTCTGATTAAGAAAAGATGCTGGATATTATCAAAAGCTTTTTCTGCATCAATTGAGAGAATAATATGGTCTTTGTTTTTTATTTTGTGTATGTGATGTATTATATTTATGGATTTGCGTATATTGAACCATCCTTGGGACCCAGGGATGAAACCCACCTGGTCGTGATGTATAATTTGTTTGATGTGTTGCTGAATTCTGTTTGCTAGGATCTTATTGAATATTTTTGCATCAATATTCATTAGAGATGTTGGTCTATAATTTTCTTTTCTTGTTGGGTCTCTTCCTGGTTTGGGCATCAGGGTGATATTTGCTTTATAGAATGTGTTGGGAAGTATTTTTCTTTTTCTGAGTTTTGGGAAAGGTTAAGTAATATAGGTACTAGTTTCTCTTCAAAGGTTTGGTAGAATTCTGATGTGAAGCCATCTTTTCTTCTTGGGGAGTTTTTTTTTTTTATAACTAATGTTATTTCACAAGTTGATATAGGCTTGTTCAACATTTCTACTTTTTTCTGGCTAAGTCTAGGAAGGTGGTGCATTTCTAAGTATTGGTCTATTTTCTTCAGATTTTCATACTTCTGAGAATAGAGTTTTATGTAATATTTATTAAAGATTTTTTCAACTTCTGAGGAGTTATTTGGCCCTTATCATTTCTGACTGATGAAATTAGGGATTTTGCTCTTTTATTTCTGTTTAGGTTGGCCAAAGGTTTATTGATTTTATTGACCTTTCAAAAAACCAGCTTTTTGATTTATTGATCTGTTATACAATCCTTTTGTTTTCAATTTCATTTAATTCTGTTCTAATTTTAGTTATTTCTTTTCTTCTGGTGGGTTTGGGGTTGGAATGCTTTTCCTTTTCCAGTTGCCTGAGATGTCCCATTAAGTTGTTGACTTCCTCTGTTTACATTCTTTTGAGGAAGGCTTGCAATGCTATAAATTTCCCTCTTAGGACTGCCTTTGTGGTATCCCAGAGGTTCTGGTAATTAGTGTCTTCATTATCATTTTGTTCCAAAAATTTGGTAATTTCCTTCTTAATCTCATCTATGACTCAGCAATCATTCAGCATGAGGTTATTTAGTTTTCATGATTTTGTATGAGTCTGCAGATTCCTGTAGTTACTGAGTTCAACTTTTATTCCATGATGATCTGATAAAATACAAGGAATTATTTTTCTTCTTTTAAATTTTCTGATAATAGACTTGTGACCTTACACGTGATCAATTTTGGAGGATGATCCATGGGCTGATGAGAAAAATGTGTATTCAGTTTTGTTAGGATAAAATGTTCTGTAGATGTCTGTTAAATGCAATTGTTGAATGGCTAAGTTTAAGTTTATAATTTTTTTGCTTAGTTTCTTTTTGGAGGATCTATCCAACACTGCCAAAGGGGTGTTAAAATATCTGACTATTATGGTGCTGAAGGAAATCAAATTACTCATGTCTGTTAGATCTCTCTTATGAATTTAGGTGCATTCCAGTTGGGTGCATAAATGTCAATAATTGAAATCTCATCATGTTGAGTGTTACCCTTAATAAGTATGAAGTAACTATTCTTATCTTTTCTTATTTTTGTTGGTTTAAAGTCTATTGTATCTGTGAATAAAATTTCCACACCTGCTTTTTTCTGATTTCCATTTGCCTGAATTATAGATGACCATCCCTTCACCCTGAGTCTATATTTAACTTTTAAGGTAAGATGAGATTCCTGAATTCAACAGATATCTAGCCTGAGTTTTTGTATCCAGTAAGCCATCCTATGCCTCTGTAGAGGACACTCTTGCCACTGTGGAATTTGGAGTTTGATCAAGTTTCTGAGTGAGTTGACTTTGGTGGTGAAGGATTGTGCAGGTCATTATGGAGGATAGGTCTGAGAATATCTTGGGGAGTTGGTTTAGTTATGGCAAATTTCTTCAACATTTGCATGTCATTAAAGTATTTAATTTCTCCATCATAAATGAAACTCAGTTTAGCTGGATAGAGGATGCTAGGTTGAAAGTTATTTTGTATTAGAAGATTAAAGGTAGATGACCATCCTCTTCTAGCTTGAAAGGTTTTAGCAGATAGATCTGCAGTCATTCTAATATTCCTTCCCTTGTAGGTTATGGTTTCTTACATCTGGCTGCTTGCAAAATTTTCTCCTTCATATTCACTTTGGTAAAGTTACTTATAATGTGTCTGGGAGATGCTTTATTTGGGTTGAGTCATGCTGGCATTCTGAAACTGTCTGCTATCTGAATTTCAGAATCACTTCCCATGTTTGGGAAATTCATCTTGATTATCTCTTGCAGTAGAGCATCTGTGACTTTCAAAGCCACCTCGTCACCTTCACAAATTCTTATGAGGTGAATAGTAGTTTTCTTTGAATTATCCCAGAGTTCTCTGAGAGAATAATCCATTTTTGCTCTCTGCTTCTCTTCCTCTTTGAGCATTTGGGAGCATTCAAAAGCTTTGTCTTGGCATCAGCCTCCGACAGAGGCTCCTGTCCAGAGGAAAGGATAAAGTCCGAAGAAATACCCAACAAAGTCGAAGACTGGGAGCCCAGCCAAGAGAGGAGAGTGATACTGGCAGGACACCTCTTTTGAGACAGGCAGAGACTCCTAGAGGACAATCCACAGATACATAATACACCCCAAAGGAATAGCGTCCATCCCCTGCCCCAAGAAAGGCGTGCTTTTCCTTTGTTTCCTCTTCAACCACTCCTCTGAGTCTCCTACAGGCCACCTATAAACTGAGAACCTATTCTCTCACTCCATGAGTGAGAGCTGCTGGCAGGGAAGTTTACCACCCTGGAGGAACCTGGCTGAGACTCAGAACACCCTCCCTCAGGCAGAAAAGGGGAATTGGTGTTTGCACTGTCATTTTGAGTTTCCAGTCCACCCTCCCTCCCCTTGCTGGCAGAAACAGTGAGAGGAGATCCAAGAACAGCATCCACCCACCCTTGCAAGACCAAGCACCTGTCCGGGTCCTTCACCGGGAGAACTGCTTGATCCACACTTTCTGTGTGTAGACAGATCTCCCTCAGCCAGCGCATTCTATGCTTAGCTGTCTCCCCGGCTGCTATCTGCACTTCCCGGGACCTTGGCACCGGTGACTGGGATTGACTCCGGCCAGGGAGGGCTACATGCCCTGCCACTCACCCGCCTCTGGGGCTTTGGCAGACCTTGATGGCAAATGACTTCTGCTGGGGCAGGTCACACAGCTGCGTGCCCACCTCCAGGGGCCTTGCTGGCCCATGGTTGCCATCCATTCCAGCTGGGGAGGGGCGCACCATCCGCCAGCTGTGCACCCGCCTCCGGAGCTTTGGCGGCCTGTGAGGGCAACTGACTTCTGCTGCAGCAGGTCTCACAGCTGCGTGCCCACCTGCCTGGGCCTTGCCGGCCAGTGATTGCCATCAACTCCTGCCGGGGAGGGTTGTACCGTCCTGCCAGCTGCACATGCACACGTCGCCTCTGGGGCTTTGGCGGCCTGTGAGGGCAAGTGACTTCTGCTGGGGCAGGTCGTAGCTGTGCACCTGCCTCCCTGGGCCTCCCAGGCCACGATCACCACCAACTCCTGCCAGAGAGGGTCACGCGGTCCCGCCCGCTGTGCACCTGCCTCTGGGGCTTTGGCTGCCTGAGAGGGCAACTGACTTCTGCTGGGGCAGGTCGCACAGCTGTGTGCCCGCTTCCCCGGGGCCATGCCAGCTCACAATCACCATCAACTCCTGCCGGGGAAGGTTGCGCCATCCTGCCAGCTGCGTGCCCACCTCTGGAGCCTTGGCGGCCAATGAGGACAATTGACTACTGCTGGGGCAGGTTGTGCCCGCCTCCCAGGGCCTTGGAGGCCTGAGATCTACACTGACTCCTGCAGAGGCGGGCTGTATCATCCCGCATGCTGGCCCCGCCTCCTGGGGCCTTGTTGGGGCATGCTCAGGAGAAAACTAGAAGAAGCCACTGGCAGAACAGTGTTAGGGACAGTTTCTGAAAGGTGCAAATTCAACATGGGGTGGAATCAGTGGAAAAACTCTGCAACCAGAATAACCAGAGTAGATTAACCCCCGCAAGGAAGGATGGGGCAGACACAATTGAAGACCTCTTCCATAAACAGATGTCTGAGATGTCAGAAATTGAGTTCAGAATCTGGATACCAAATAAGATCAGCAAGTTGGAGTAAAGGAGGGAACTAGAATTTCAAATCATTCAAAAGCTGTCCCAGGAATTCAATGATTTCAAAGATAAAATGATCAAGCATTATGATACACTGAAACAAGAGGTTGCAGCCCTTAAAGATTTGAAGAGTACAGTTGAATCCCTCCTTCAGAGGATGGACCAGGCAGAAGATAGTATCTCTGACACTGAAGACAAAGATGTTGAATGTGCCCACACTTCCAAAGATTATGACAAATGGAGAGCAAAAACAGATCTCTCACTCAGAGAGATCTTGGATAATTCGAAGAAAACTAATATTCGCCTCATAGGAATCCCTGAA
>NW_003852739.1:172088-174164 GCF_000181295.1 Otolemur garnettii
GCAGACAGCTTCAGAACTCCAGCGCAACTCAACCCGAACAAGACATCCCCCAGGCATATCATAATCAACTTCACTAAAGTTAACATGAAAGAGAAAATCCTGAAAGCAGCTAGACACAAGAAAACATTAACTTACAAGGGAAAGAATATTAGAATGACTGCAGATCTCTCTGCTGAAACCTTGCAGGCTAGAAGAGGGTGGTCATCAACCTTCAACCTCCTAAAACAAAACAACTTTCAACCCAGAGTCCTCTATCCAGCTAAACTAAGTTTCATTTATGATGGAGAAATGAAATACTTCAATGATATTCACATGTTGAAGAAATTTGCCATTACTAAACCAGCCCTCCAGGATATCCTCAAACCTATCCTCCATAATGACAAGCACAATCCTCCCCCACATAAATAAACCCACCCAGAAAATTTTGATCAAATTCCAATCTCCACAATGACAAAAAGATCAAAGATGTCCAATGAACCTTCAAAAAACTTGATACCCAAAAATATACCAGGCTTATCAATAGTCTCAATGTGAATGGCTTAAATTGCCCTCTAAAGAGGCACAGGCTGGCTGACTGGATACAAAAACTCAATCCAAATATCTGTTGCATACAAGAAACTCACCTTATTTTAAAAGACAAGCATAGACTCAGGGTGAAGGGATGATCATCTATATTCCAGGCTAATGGAAAGCAGAAAAAAAGCAGTTGTTGCAATTTTATTCACAAATACAATAAGTTTTAAGCCAACAAAAGTGAGCAAGGACAATGATGGTTACTTTATATTTGTTAAGGGTAGTATTCGATATGACTATATTTCAATTATCAATATTTATGCACCCAATCAGAATGCACCTCAGTTTTTAAAAGGCACTCTAACAGACATGAGCAATCTTATTACTCCCAGCTCCATCATAGTCAGAGATTTTGATACCCCTTTGGCAATGCTAGACAGATCATCCAACAAGAAGCTTAGCAAAGAAATTCTAGATTTAAACCTAACCATTCAGCATCTGGACTTAATGGACATCTATAGAACACTTCACCCTAATAAAACTGAGTACATATTTTATTCATCAACCCACGGAACATACTCCAAAATAGATTACATCCTAGGTTACAAGTCTAACATCAGCAAATTTAAAAGAATAGAAATTATCCCTTGCATCTTCTCAGACCACCACGGAATAAAAGTTGAACTCAGCAACAACAGGAACTTGCAGACCCAAACAAAATTATGGAAGCTAAATAACCTTATGCTCAATGACACTTGGGTCAAAGATGAGATCAAGAAGGAAATTACCAAATTCTTGGAACTAAACAACAGTGAAGAGACGAGTTATCAGAACCTCTGGGATACTGCAAAGGCAGTCCTAAGAGGGAAATTTATCACTCTGCAAGCCTTCCTCAAGAAAAAGGCAAGAGAAGAAGTTAACAACTCAAGCAACTGGAAAAGGAAGAACACTCCAATCTGAAACCCAGCAGAAGAAAAGAAATAACCAAAATTAGAGCAGAATTAAATGAAATTGAAAACAAAAGGATTATGCATCAGATTAACAAATCAAAAAGTTGGTTTTTTGAAAAGGTCAATAAAATAGATAAACCTTTGGCCAACCTAACTAAGAAAAAAAGACTTAAATCTATAATTTCTTCAATTAGAAATGGTAAAGACGAAATGACAACAGACCCCCCAGAAATTCAAGGAATCCTCCATGAATACTACAAGGATCTTTTTTCTCAGAAATATGAAAATCTGAAGGAAATCGACCAATACTTGGAAGCACACCACCTGCCAAGACTTAATCAGAACCAAGTGGAAATGTTGAACAGGCCCATGTCAAGCTCTGAAATAGCATCAACTATACAAAATCTCCCTACGAGGAAAAGTCTGGGACCATATGGCTTCATGTCAGAATTCTACCAAACTTTTAAAGAAGAGCTAATACTTGTATTACTCAACCTTTTCCAAATATACATAAAGTAGGAATACTACCCAACACATTCTATGAAGCAAACATCACCTTGATCCCCAAACCAGGAAAAGACCCAACAAGAAAAGAAAATTATAGACCAATATC
>NW_003852739.1:174581-189152 GCF_000181295.1 Otolemur garnettii
CTACAAAACTCCTAGAAGTGATCAAGGAATACAGCAGCATCTCAGGTTACAAAATCAACACCCATGAGTCAGTAGCCTTTATATATACCAACAATAGTCAAGCTGAAAAAACAGTCAAGAACTCTATTCTGTTTACAGTAGTGCCAAAGAAGATGAAATATCTGGGAGTTTACCTAACAAAGAATGTGAAAGATTTTTATAAAGAGAACTATGAAACTCTAAGAAAAGAAATAGCTGAAAATACTAACAAATGGAAAAACATACCTTGCTCATAGCTGGGAAGAATCAACATTGTTAAAATGTCTATATTACCTAAAGCAATATATAATCTCAATGCAATCCCCTTAAAGTTCCCTTGTCATACTTTAAAGATCTTGAAAAAATAATACTTAATTTTATATGGAATCAGAAAAAAACCTCGAATAGCCAAGACAATACTTAGAAACAAAAACAAAGCAGAGGGGATCACGCTACCAGACATCAGACTATACTACAAATCGAGGGTGATCAAAACAGCATGGTACTGGCACAAAAACAGAGAGGTAGATGTATGGAACAGAATAGAGAACCAAGAGCTGAACCCAGCAACTTACTGCTATATGATCTTTGACAAGCCAATTAAAAACACTGAATGGGGAAAAGATTCCCTATTCAACAAATGGTGCTGGACGAACTGGCTAGTGACCTGCAGAAAACTGAAACTGTGCCCACACCTGTCACCACTAACTAAGATAGACTATCCCTGGATTAAAGAATTAAATTTAAGACATGAAACTATAAAAACATTAGAAGAAAGTGTAGGGAAAACTCTTGAAGAAATAGGCCTGGGCAAATATTTTATGAGGAAGACCCCCCAGGCAATTGAAGCAACATCAAAAATATACTACTGGGACCTCCTCAAATTAAAAAGTTTCTGCACAGCCAAGAACACAGTAAGAAAATTAAGTAGACAATCCTCAGAATGGGAAAAGATATTTGCTGGTTATGCTTCCAACAAAGGTCTTATAACCAGAATCCACAGAGAACTCAAGTGTAGCAGCAAGAAGAGAACATGTGATCCCATCGAAGGGTGGGCAAGATATTTAAAGAGAAACTTCTCTGAAGAAGACAGATCCATGGCCTATAGACATATGAAAAATGCTCATCATCCTTAATCACCAGAGAAATGCAAATCAAAACCACTCTGAGATATCATCTAATGCCAGTTAGATTAGCCCATACAACAAACTCCCAAAATCACAGATGCTGGTGGGGTTGTGGTGAAAAGGGAACACTACTACACTGCTGGTGGGAATGCAAACTAATACATCCCTTTTGGAAAGTCATATGGAGAACACTCAGAGTTCTAAATATAGATCTGCCATTTGATCCTGTAATTCCTCTGTTAGGTATATATTGAGAAGACAAAAAATCACGCTACAATACAGATATCTGCACCAGAATGTTCACTGCAGCCCAATTCACAATCACTAGGTCATGGAAGAAGCCCAAGTGCCCATCGACCCATGAATGGATCAATAAATTGTGGTATATGTACACCATGGAATACTATACAGCCACAAAGAAAGATGGAGACCTTGCCTCCTTCATATTTACATGGATGGAGCTGGAAAATGTCCTCCTTAGCAAAGTATCTCAAGAATGGAAGAAAAAGTATCCAATGTACTCAACACTATTATGAAACTAATTGTTAGCTATCTTCGGAAAGCTATAATCCAAATGGAGTCCAAGACAACGGGGAAAGGGTAGGGGGGAGGATGGGTGAAGAGAAGGAGATTGTGGGGATCATGGCTACAATTTATCCTATTAGGGTACATGTGAATTTGTCTAAAGGTCGAATATAAATGTCATAACACAACAATTATGAGAAAGACATGATGGCTATGTTAGCCAGTTGGATGAGAGTTTTTCAAACTGTATATGGAAGCACTGTATCCTCACTGTATCCTATGATAGAATTAATGTATAGAATTATGATCTAACAAAAAAAAAGAGAAAAAAAATAAAATAAAAAAACAAAAGTTTTGTCTTCAATGTCAGAGAACCTTTTTTCTGCCTGCTTTATTCTGTTACTGAGGGATTCTACTGTATTTTTTGGATCTTTGAGGGCTGCAAGTTCTTGCCTCAATGTGTCAAAATCCTTGGTGATTTTTGTCTTGCAATTCATTGAATTCTTGAGAAATTTTTGACATTCTCCTTGAAATTCTCAGTCCATCTCCACCTCCATTCTGTTGATCTTATTTGCCATCCAAATTCTGAACTCAATTTCTGACATCTCAGCCATTTGTTTATGAATGGGATCATGTGGTGTATCTGTATTGTCATTTCTTGGGAGATCTGATGTACTCTGTTATTCATGTTGCCAGAATTTTTCTGCTGATTCAGCCCCATGATTATTTTTCACCATTTGGCTAAATGGGCAGGTAAGGGGAAATTGGATTGGGGGCTCCTGTAGTTGTGGTTAACTAGCCCTTTGCCAGAGATCTGGGACTGGTGACTGCAGCTTTTTCCCCTATAGCTATGCAAGGGACCTGTACAGTTTTACAGTCTGAGGCTTGGAGGACCCACTTGGTGCAGTGTGGGTTGGTGGCTCTGTCTTTTGATCAGTGACTGTGTTGAAATCTCAGCTGTGGAGAGTTACAAGCAACTAAGTCACCCCATCCTTCACAGACAACAACTGGGAGAGGAAAATCAGCTCTTCTTGTTGCAATAGAACCAGGGTATGACCCAAGAGGGTCCTTGGGTGATTGGTCCAGGTTAGGAGTTCCAAACCAATTGACCCAGTCAGTACCAACTCTCAAGTGGGAGAGTTGGAAAAGTCTCCCAGAAATTAGATAGCAGAGGACTACTGCCTTCTCAAATGTGGCTCACTCCAGGGCTCTGTGGAGTCATAAAGGCCCACTTAGTAGCAGAGTTGGGTCAGGGCGCTGGTATCTCTTTCCTGACCTTTCACTTGTTTGATGCCCAGTCACTGGTAACCCCACATGTCTATGGTCCTTCTCCCTCCAATAAGCAGATATGCCAGGGCTTTGTGTCTGCCAGAGTCAAAGGAAAGTCAATTCCCCCTCAGCCCGCCCACCACCCTCTGCCACCTGCCTGCCTCGGGTACTCAATGGCAAGTGGAGAGTGTTCCACATGAGCTTAGTCTGACCCTGAGGAAAATAAGTCAGCAAATGATTTTATCTCTCTACCAGTGTGCCTTTGTCCCAGCCACTCTGCAGCACTGGTATCCCTATAGGGCAGGCGTCCTCAAACTATGGCCTGTGGGCCACATGCAGCCCACCTAGGACATTTATCCGGCCCGCTGGGTGTTTTTGCCACCACTGCCTGTCCTGCTGAGCAGCTGACTTATCCGGGGGCCTGCAGTCCGGCCCTCCAACAGTCTGAGGGTCAGTGAACTGGCCTCCTGTTTAAAAAGTTTGAGGACCCCTGCTATAGGGCATGGTCTGGCTTCCTCTGGATGTCCTCAGAGTTGGGGAGGTTTCTGTAGAAGATTTGACCCTGGCAGGATCCCTCTACTGTTGCTGAATCTTTGTAGGAGGTGTCCCTGCATAGCTCCCAGGTGGCTCTCATGGACTGGGAGGTTGCTGTAATGGCTGTTCTGGGAGTGCGGGGCGCAGGGCTCCAGCAGCGGGCATGGTGTGCAGTGTGCAGTTCTGGCAGGGCGGAGCTCACAGTGAGCATCTCTGGCTGGGTGGAGGCATGGGCGTGGCTCTGGCAGGGTGTAGTGTGTGGGGCAAGGTGGCTTTGGATGGGTGGAGCACTGGGCATGCTGCTCTGGCTGGGCGGGGTGCAGTGTGCTCCGTTTCAGCAGTGATTTTTGTCTTTGAATTCATTGAATTCTTGAGAGATCTTTTGAATTATGCCTAGAATTTCTAATTCCAACTTTACTTCCATTCTGTTGATCTTATTTGCCATCCAGATTCTAAATTCGATTTCTGACATCTCAGCCATCTGTTTGTGAATGGGGTCCTCTGGTTTGGCTAGCTTGTCATTCCTTGGGGGAGTTGAACTGTTCTGATTATTCATGTTGCCAGAGTTTTTCCTCTGATTCTGCCCCATGATTGTTTTTCACTGTTTAGCTAGATGAGCAGGTAAGGTGAAATTAGATTGGAGGCTTCTGGGGTTGTGGTTGACCAGCCCTTCACCAAAGAGCTGGGAATGGTCACTGCAGCTTTTCCTCTACAATTTTGCAAAGGATCTGCACAGTACTACAGTCTGTGACTCTAGGGGCCTGCTTGGTGTAGAGGGGCTAGGTGGCTCTGTCTTGTATTCAGCTGATCTCTGTCCAATCCTAGTGAATTGGTGACTCTGGGTTGTAGTCTCACCTTTAGAGAAATATAAGAAACTAAGACATCCCATCCCCCACAGGTAATACCTGGAAAAGGAAAATCAAACCTTCCTACAAAACCAGGGTACAACCTTGGAGGATCCTTGGTTGATTTGTCCAGCTCAATAGTTCCACACCAATTGTCCCAATCAGCACCCACTCTCTATCTGGAAGGTTCAAAAGGTCTCCAGCAACTAAATAGTAGGAGTCTACTGGTAGCTCAAGTGTGGCTCACTCTGGTGCTCCAAGGAGTCAGAAAGGCCCGTCCAGTAGAAGATTTGGAGCAAGGGGGCTGATGCCTCTTTCCCCACCTTGCTCACCCTTCACCACCAGACTCTGATAACCACCCCCCCACCAGTCTCTGTTACCCCAGTCTCTGTGCCCAGTTCTGTCCAAAAAAGCAAATGTGCCAGGGCTTTGTGCCTGCCAGAGTCAAAGTAAAGTCAATGCCTCCTCCTCTTGGTTACCACCCTTTTCCACCAGCCAGTAGGAGGAACTGAAGCCTGCCTGCTTCAGGGGCTCAATGGCAGCTGGAGAATGTTCCACCTGAGCTCAATCTAAACCCGAGGCTATCCAGACAGTAAAAGAGTTTCTCCCCCAGCCACCGCACCTTTGTTGCTGCTGCTCTGCAGCCCTGCTATCTGCAGGTGAAGGTCTGGTCCCCTCTGGCAGACCACAGAGATGGGGAGGTGACTTTCCAAAATTAGACACCGGCAGGGTCACTGTATTAAAGGTGATGTTGAGTGGGAGGTGTCTCCAGCTGGGTTCGTGCACCTCAGCAGATCCTGAGTCTCTACCTGTAGCACAGGGACCCAATCCTCTGCCCACTGCTGAGATACACCTTCTCAGAGCCTGGCCAGACACTTTTCCCTCTATGACTTTCTGTACTATTACTGGGTTCTCTAATACAGCAAAGCTGCACTGCCTCCATCTATGCAATACCAAGTCCTAGACAAGAAGAGCAGACATTCTGGTTTCTGCAGGGATTGGATTTCTAGACCACCAGGCCAGGGGGTTAGGGTAGACTGGAAGTTCAGAGTGGCAGGGAAAATATTTGTTCGAATTTTCTGCTGAACTAGGGAATTCCTGGGCTCCCAGCAGGGTCTCTCTGGAGAAGGAGACCCAGCTTCCAGAGATTCTCTTCGGTGGGGTGAGGGAAGAAAACCTCAGTTCATTGCTCACTAGTAGAGACCCCACAGCAAGCAAGCAACTATTTTGGGGGAGGGGATGGACACACGTCCTCCTTGGGATGAGTTCTGTACCCGAAATTTGTTTCCTTGGAGTCATAGCTTGCCTCAGCAGGGAAGACGTGCAATTATCTATCTCTTCTCTCACTCAGCTCCCCTCCTTCGGCTTTGTTGGGTTCTTTCTGGCCATTATCTCTCCCTCTGGACTGGAGCTTTTGTCGAAAGCTGGCACCAGTCAGCCATCATCCCCCATCCCCCTATGTTCTTATAGAATGTGTAAATTAGAGTTAGGGAAAATAGCCAACCCAAGGATTTAGCAAAATACAAAACACATTGAAACCAAATGAGCAGATAAACAGACAAAAATGCTACCAGATACACAAGCACATAGATGCACAGACATTCTGAAACAAGTAAACGAACAGACAAAAACAACAACAACAAAAATGATAATAATCATAAAATAATTAAAAAAAACTCTAATAATCTGATGTAAGCACTCTTAGCAACCATAAGAAGGGAAGAAGAGGAAGAGAGGAAAAAAGTATAAATAAAAAAATTAATGATAACTCCTACAAGAAAAGGATGAAGAAAGATAAAAAAAGAAGAAAAAAGGTACCAACAACAAAAATATTATTCTTATATATATATAGAAATATGACTATACGTATGACGTCCGGATCTTTAGTAGGAATATATTTATGTTGCAATATACTTTCTGGACACCAGGCGGCGCCACGAGTGGTTTCTCAGGCTTATACCTGATTCTCTGTTTACACTTTTTTTTGATGGTTGCCTGGCTAGTCTCTTGACACTTAGACCCCGTTCAAAGGGAATCTTCACAGGCGGGTTTCACAAATTCTCCCTGCAATAATTGCCGTGAAGTGCGGGGTGTCCTGGACCAGCTTTGGGTGCAGGATGGCTGCCTGCAAGATGAGACTCCAATCGCTGCACCTGGCCGGTAGGAAAAGGTGCCTATGGCAGTCGCCATTTCTGAAATTTCAAAATATGTCTGCTTCCTGACTGGCCGCCTAGCCTTGGCTGTCCTGTTCCAGACGGCACCCCTATCTGACTTCCAAATTCTGTGCAGGAGTCCACACTTCACCAAGTTTTCCACTCAACTCCTAGTTTCCCCGCAACTGGGAATTGTAATCTTCCGTGGGGGAGGGGCTGGTTGCCGTTGGTGCCTGCAGCTTCAGCGGCACAAAGACTTTTCAGTCTCTGGAGCTTGGGGTTACTCTTTGAGTCCAGCAATCCACCAGTTTACTGCACACCCCAAACTGCCAGTCTACACCAATATTCCCTACCAGGAATGATCGAGTACACTCATTCACACCTGCTGTTCTGGGAGACCTGAGTTAAACTTCTATCCCGTCTGCCATAATGCTCCACCTCCTAGACCCTGCCTAATTGTTGGTTTCACCCATCTCAGAAAAAAAATCTTCACTGGCAGATTTTACAAACTCTCCCTGCAATAGTTCCTGTGAAGGGTGGAGTATCCTGGAGCAGTTTTGGGTGCACGCTGGCTGTCTGCAGGTGAGATTCAAATCGCCACACCTAGTCTGTGGGAAAAGGTGCCTGTGGCAGTTGCCATTTCTGAAATTTTAAAATGTGTCTGTTTCCTAAGTGGGATCCTTTCCCCTTAATTTTTTATCCAGTTCCCTAGCACCCTGCTGCTCCAAACAGGGTCCAAACAGCATCCGTTTCTGGTCGCCAAATTCCACTCAAGAGTTCACACTTCACCAAACTTTGCACAAAACACCTAGATTCCCCACGAACTGGGAATCGTAGTCCTCCATGGGGGAGGGGTTGGTTGCTGCTGCCTCCAGACACCTGCTGCCGGCAGCCAGAGCTGGCCATGCTTAGCAGTGGCACCAAAATTCTCTGGCAGATTCCACAGCTCTGGGTTACACTTCAAGTCTAGCAATCCACCACTTTGCTGCACACCCCAAGCTGCCTGTCTATACCAATACTCCATGCAGGGAAAGATCTAGCCCCCTCACTCTCACCTGATGAGAGTGGGAGAGCTGAGCTAAACATCCATCCTGTCCGCCATCATGCTCCACCTCCAATAATACTGGTTTTGATGGGGACTCAAAAAGTTGTCTGGGATGGGGGAAAATTTAAATGATTCTGAAAAACCTAGACTAAAAAGAAAGATATTTCTCAAATATAAACATATGCAGGTGCAGATTATGGAGGATTTCAGGTGCAGACTATGAGATAATTGGATCTGCACTTGTAATCTTCATTCCTATAACCAGGGCAGGTATCTCCATACTTTTGCACTTACGTAATTTTTTCTCCTTTCAAGTCTTATCTGTGTGTGAGGGTAAGGGGGGAGCAAATAAAATTTTTATGTACCCTGTATCCTTCTAGTAGAGGAGAAATTCCTTTCCAGAACATTCTTTTTTTTTTCTTTTTATACCCTGTTCTTTTGAAGTTTATTGTTAAGTAATGTCACAATAAACAGTATATTTGGGGGAGGGGAACAAGATGACAGATGAGTAATGGCTTCTTTGCAACCAGGCATGATGAGATTGGGGAGAGAGGACTCCAGGAACCTCTGGATTGTGGGTTCTGCTTAGAGACATCTTTGTGAGGATGCAAGGAGGCCAAAGGAGACCTCTGGACCCCAGGAGGAGAACAAAAGCAGTGGAGAAATGACAAGTGCTTGCCTTTGGTCTTAGGCCATGGAGTCTGCTGCAGCTGTAGCTACAGCAACAGCAGGATTGCAGACAGAGAAGGCCTTCCCTGCAGATTTTTTTTTTTTTTTGGACTTGGGCACTTGGTTGAATTACCTTGGGAAGCCATGGGTGAGTGTGTAAGTGACTTTGAAGAGTGTCCAGAGTTCAGAAGTGAGCATCTGGGCTGGAACAGAGCTTTCATCATTCAGCTGTGTGCTGCACACAGACATTGTGGGAGAGCTGCCCTGCAGGTTCCACCCTCAGGGTCCCAGAGTGAAGCCCATGCTAGGAGACTTTGGGTGAGTGATCTAGTGACTTTGAACAGTGTTCAGAGGCAGGGACTAAAACTCCAAGGAAAAGTGGATCTTTCAGTGTTAAGCAGTAGGAAAGCTTCCTTGCAGCCTCAGCCCTCATGGGTTTAGAGTGAGGCCAGTTTTTGCATGCTTGACAAGTGGGCAGCCATTTTAGGAGAGATCCCAGAGTGACACATGCTTTTCTGGAAAAGTCTCTGCTTAGCCCAAAGTGGGCTGAGAATAGATTCAGGCTCTCAACCCTGTGGTGTTTGAGGGCAGAGAAGTCAACAGAGGCCTCCAGTATCCATCTTATACAACTGTATCAGCATTGTGATTAGCACCTCATACCCCGGATCAGCTGTTGCCTAGGCAATATTCAAGAAGGTATATTTATTGCTTTGTTTTTCTTTTCTTTTTTTTTATTTCAACATTTCCCCCCTAGATTTTCCTTTCTTTTCCTTTCTTTTTCTTTATTTTTTATTTGTAAATATAATTTTTCATTGTTGCCTTCTTTAATAATAGAAACTTCATTTTTGCTAATGTTTCTGCCCCTGTTATTAGTTTTTCCCCCACTTTTATTCTATAAGGTTTTTTGTTTGTTTGTCTTGGCTTGATGTATAGTATTTTTGTTTTTTTCTCTGTTTGGTGGAGTTGGGTTACTGTGTCTGCTAAGGCTGGCAAAGAGCTGCTGTCCTCAAGTGAACCACCCAATCCAGCACCCCCAGAGGTTGGGGAGTTTTTAAGGTGTGAGTTCAAATACTCTACTGTACACCTTTATTATTCCTATCTTCCTTTTTCTGTGTCTTTTTTCTTATTGTCAATCTTGTCTTTTATTCACCCCCTTCCTTTGTCTTTCTTCTTTTTCTTTTTTAAAAATCTTTTTTTCCTTCTTGCTCTTCAATCTTCCCATCCTTTTAGTCCCATACCAAAAGGACTCATAGATACCTTAGGTCAGAGGGACAGTAACTTAAAGACCAAGAGGAAGAGAAATAAAACTTAGGGTTAGGAAACAGACAAAAGAAAACACTCATGAGGAAGAAACAGCAGAAAAATCCTGGCAATGTGAAAAACCAAATCAGAGCAGTGCCCAAGGGACCATGAGGTAGCTACTCCAGAGGATTCCACATATAAAGAAATGTTAGAAATGACAGAAGGGGAATTTAAGATGATAAAAATAATGAAGGAAATTGCTGAGAAAGTAGAAAATAACCAAATGGAAATCCCAAAACAAAATCAAATAAGAGATGAATGATATGAAGAATATAGAAAGAATATAGCAGAGCTAAAGGAATTGAGGGAGTCAATTAAGGAACTTAAAGATGCAGTAGAAAGTATCAACAACAGATTAGACCAGGCAGAAGAAAGAATCTGAGGGGTAGAGGACAAAACTCTTGCAATAACTCAGATTGTTAAAGAGGAAGAAAAGAAGAGAGAGAAAGCATAACGTTCACTGACAGAATTATGGAACTTTATGAAGTGTTCAAATGTTATAGGTATCCCAGAAGAGGAAGAATTCCTCAGAGGAATGGAAGCCATTAGAGAATATTATAAATGAAAATTTCCTAAATATCACCAAAGATTCTGACACACTCCTTTCAGAGGGATATTGGACCCCCGGTCACCTCAACTCAAGTAAAGCTTGTCTGAGAAACATTGTGATGAACCTGTCCAAAGTGAAGACAAAAGAAAATCTTCTACAAACCACAAGGTGTAAGTGCCCATTGACATACTTGGGCAAATCCATCAGGGTGACTGCAGACTTTTCCAATGCAACTTTTCAAGCCAGAAAACAGTGGTCATCTACCTTTAATCTACTTAAACCAGCCCAGAATTCTATATCCTGCTAAGCTATGCTTTAAATTTGATGGAGAAATCAAATATTTTACTGATATGCAAATATTGAGGAAGTTTGCCACAGCAAGACCAGCTCTACAGGACATATTTCAACCTGTTCTATACACTGACCATTAAAATGGACCACCAGCAAACTAAGCACCCAGATACTAAAGGACAAAACCTATCTTCCACAATGATGTAAAACATAAAACATAGCAATGGACTTCTACAAAATGAGATGACTAGACCTCCACTAAACTTACCAATTATCTCAATAAATGTTGATGGCTTGAATTCCCCACTGAGGAGGCATAGATTGGCTGATTGGATTAAAAAAAAACACAAGCCATTTGCTGTCTGCAGGAAGCAAACCTACCCTCAAAGGACAAATTAAAACTCAGAGTTAAGAGACAGAAGACAATTTTTCAGGCAAATGGAATTCAGAAGAAAAGGGGGTTGTGCTCTTATTTTCAGACACAAGTGGATTTAAAGCATCTAAAGTCAAAAAAAGACACACATATGGACACTTCACATTGGTCAAGGGAAAAATACAACAAGAAAACCTTTCAATTCTAAATATTTATGCACCCAAACACCCAAATTAAATGCTCCCAGTTTCCTGAAACAGACCATAATTAGTCTGAGCAATATAATATCCCATAACACCATAATAGCAGGAGACTTTAACACTCCTCTTACACAGGTGGACAGATCCTCTAAACGAAAACTAAACAAAGATACAAGGGACCCAAAAGTGACCCTAGAACAACTGTGCTTGACAGATGTATATAGAACACTCCATCCTAAAGCCAAAGAATATATGTTCTTCTCATAAGCCCATGGAACATTCTTCAAAATGGATCATATCTTAGAACACAAATCAAATCTCAACAAAATCAAAAGAATTAAAATTTTACCTTGTATCTTCTCAGACCACAAGAGAGTAAATGTTGTACTCAACTGCAACCAAAACTGCAAATCACAAAGTCATGAAAAGTAAACATCCTTATGCTGAAAGATAGTTGCTTTCAGGAAAAGATAAAATAGGAACTCGTTAACTTCCTAGGGAAAGGCAACAATGAAGACACAAGCTACCAAAACTTATGGGATACAGGAATGCAGTCCTAAGAGGAAAATTTCTCACTTTAGATGCCTATATCTGAAAAACAAAAAGAGAGCACTTCAACAAACTGATAAACCATCTTATGGAATTGAAAAAGGAGGAACATTCTAACCCTAAACCCAGCAGCCGAAAAGAAATGTCCAAAATTAAGTCATAGATTAATGAAATCAAAAACAAGACAATTATTCAGAAAATTACTGAAACAAAAATTGTTTTTAAAAAATAAATGAAACAGATAAAAATTTTGCCAGAATACCGACACAGAAAAGTAAAATCTCTATTAATTTCAATCAGAAATGATAAAGAGTAAATAACAACTGATGCCATAGAGATACAAGAAATCATCTCTGACTACTACAAGAAACTCTATGCCCAGAAATTTGACAATGTGCAGGAAATGGTTCAATATTTGGAATCAAACCCTGTCCTTAGGCTTAGCCAGGAAGAAGTAGATCTCCTAAACAGACCAACTTCAAGACTGACATCAAAGATAAAATAAAAAATCTCCCAACAAAATAATGCCCTGGCCTAGATGGCTTCACCCCAGAATTATATCAAACCTTCCAAGAAGAGCTTATTCCCATACTGCAGAAATTATTCCAAACAATTGAGGAGGAAGGAATCTTCACCAACATGTTCTATGAAGCAAACATCACCCTGATACCAAAAGCAGGAAAATACTCAAATAAAAAGGAGAACTTCAAGGCTAATTTCACTAATGAATAGAGATACAAAAATTCTCAACAAAATCCTAGCCAATAGATTATAGCTTATCATAAAAAAAAAAAAAAAAAGTCATACACCATGATCAAGTAGGTTTCATCCCAGGGATGCAAGGCTGGTTTAACATACCCAAGTCCATGAACGTAATTCACCATATCAACAGAATGAAAAACAAAGACCACATGATCCTCTCAATGAATGCATAAAAAGCATTTGATAAAATCCAGTATCCTTTTCTAACTAGAACACTGTAGAGTATAGGCGGAGGTGACACATTTCCTAAACTGATGGAAACCATCTATGACAAACCCACAGCTAATATTTTCCTGAATGGCGTAAAACTGAAAGCTTTTCCACTTAGAACTGAAACCAGATAAGGTTGTCCTCTATTGCCATTACTTTTCAACATAGTGCTGGAAGTTCTAGCCAATACAGTCAGGCAAGAAAATGTAATAAAGAGCATCCAAATGGGGGCAGTGGAGGTCGAACTCTCCCTCTTTGCTGACAATATAATCTTATACTTTGAGAATCCCAAATACTCACTTCAGGAATCCTGGAAGTCATAAAAAAATACAGCAATGTCTCAGGATATAAAATCAATCTCCAAAAGGCAGTAGCCTTTGTGTATGCCAATAATAGACAAAGTGAGAATTAATTAAGGACACAATCCCCTTCACAATAGCTTCAAAGTAAATGAAATACCTCGGGATATACCTAACAAAAGAGGTGAAGAACCTCTGTAAAAAAATTATGCAACCCTAAGAAAAGAAATAATAGAGGATATAAACAAATGGAAGAACATACCATGCTCATGACTGGGAAAGATAAACTTTGGTAAAATGTCTATACTTCCCAAAGCAAACTACAGATTCAATGCCATCCCTACAAAAATACCAACATTGTACTTTCAAGACTTGGAAAAAACGATTCTTCATTTTGTATGAAACCAGAAAAAAACCTGTATAGCTAAGGCAGTTCTTAGTAGTAAAAACAAAGATGGAGGCATCAGCGTACCAGATTTTAAGCTGTACTACAAGGCTATAGTAGTCAAAACATCATGTTATGGGGACAGAAATAGAGATATAGACGTTTGGAACTGAATAGAAAATGAGGAAATGAAACTAATATCTTACAGCTGCCTAATCTTTGATTAAACCACCAATCAAGCACATGCACTAGGGGAAAGAATTCCTATTCAATAAACGGTACTGGGAGAACTGGATATCCACATGTAAAAGACTGAAACTGGACCCGCACTATTCTCCATTCACAAAAATTGATTCAAGATGGATAAAAGACCTAAATATAAGGCACGAAATGATGAAAATCCTCAAAGAAAGCATAGGAAAAAGACTTGAAGATATTTACCTGAGTGAAGACATTATGAAGATGACTTCCATGGCAATTACAATAATAACAAAAATAAACAAATGGTATTTAATTAAACTGAAAAGCTTCTGTATAGCTAAGGAGACAACCAAAGCAAATTGACAACCTACACAATGGTGAAGAATATTTCCATATTTCGAATCAGACCAAAGCTTGATAACTAGTATCTACAAAGAACTCAAATTAATCATCATGAATAAAGCCCAACAATCCCTTATATCAATGGGCAAGAGATATGAATAGAACCTTTCTGTAGAAGACAGATGAATGGCTAGAAAACATGAAAAAATGCTCATCTCTGATTATTAGAGAAATACAAATCAAAACCAATCTGAGATATCAAGTAATCCCAGTGAGAATGGCCCACATCACAAAATCTGAAAACTGCAGATGTTGGCATGGATGTAAAGAGAAGGGAACACTTTAACACTGCTGGTGGGTTTGCAAACTAATACAACCTTTTTGGAAGTAAGTATGGAGAACTCTCAAAGAATTCAAGCGAGACCTCCCATTTGATCTGCAATCCCTTAGTGGGCATCTATCCAGAAGAAAAAAAAATTCTTTTACCATAAAGACACTTGCATCAACTGTTTATTGCAGCTCAATTTACAATCGTCAAAATATGGAAACAGCCTAAATGCCCACTAACTCAGGAATGGATTACCAAGCAGTTGTATATGTATACCATGGAATATTATCCAGCCATTAAAAAAGACGGAGATTTTACATCTTTGTATTAACCTGGATGGAACTGGAACACATTATTCTTTTTTTGTAATTAAACCATAGCTGTTTATATTAATGCAATCATGGGGTACAGTGTGGTGTTTTCATATACATTTTGAAATATTTTCATCAAACCTATTAACATAACCTTCATGTCATTTCCTTAGTTATTGTGTTAAGACATTTATATTCTATTTTTAGAAAGATTCACTTCTACCCTTGTAAGGTAAGCCATATAGGTGATCTTACCAATCACCCTCCCTCCACCCATCCACAC
>NW_003852739.1:189628-203769 GCF_000181295.1 Otolemur garnettii
TGATATCTCAAAGTAGTTTTGATTTGCATTTCTCTGATGATTAAGGATGGAGAGCATTTTTTCATATATCTGTAGGCCCCGTGTCTATCTTCTTTAGAGAAATTTCTTCTCAAGTCCCTTGCCCACCCTGAGATGGGATCGCTTGTTTTTTTCTTGCTAATACATTTGAGTTCTCTGTGGATTCTGGTTATTAAACCTGAGCTGAATAATATATTTATGTCTCAAAGCTTTTAAAGTCAATCTTCCATAGGCATATGGCCTACAGGCATATGAAAAATGTTCTTCATCCTTAATCATCAGAGAAATGCAAATCAAAACTACTTTGAGGTACCACCTAACCCCAGTAAGATTAGCCCATATCACAAAATCTCCAAACCAGAGATGTTGGCGTGGATGTGGTGAAAAGGGAACACTTCTACACTGCTGGTGGGAATGCAAATTAATTCATTCCTTTTGGAAAGACATCTGGAGAACGCTGAGAGAACTAAAAATAGACCTACCATTTGATCCTGCAATTCCTTTATTAGATATATATCCAGAAGACCAAAAATCAAATTGGAACAAAGATATTTGCATCAGCATTGCACATTCTATAATGGGCCCTAAAGAGGGTGGTTAAGGTCTCGGATATTGCTTCAGAAAAATGAGGACTGGAGTATGCAATAGTATCTAACACTTTTCATGAATTTGGATGGTCATTAATTTACATTGCTATGTGTCATCTGTCTAGAACAGTGGTTCTCAACCTGTGGGTCATGACCCCTTTGTAACAATGAAAATACATTGCAGCATTAGGAAGGTTGAAAACTACTGGTCTAAAAGCATTCAGTATCAATTTATCTCTTAGTGTTGATTTCAAAACAAGTGTGATAGAAATACAATACTGAAAAGAAGGAAGCAGCCTTTTTGTGATTAATAAAGATTTTTAATGGAAGAGTCATTAAGAATGACTCTTTTAAAGTGTTGACCAAAAGAGAGTCCTTAAACTTTGCAGCCCTCATATAGGAAACATCTAGCAGTTAGCTTTTCAAGGCTGTTTGGTTTAAGTATTTTTTTTTTTTTATATCTGTGGTGACTGTTCCCAATTATAGGGAAATGCAAAATGGAGATTCTTTTTTGTATTTTGTGATTATTTATTTGGATATTATCAGTGATTTTGAATTAGGCATAGTTGAAACTAAAAATAACATTTTATAGTAAATTTCAGCCCCTTTCTCAAAGACCCAGGAAAGAAGCTCAGTCATCTTAGGTTCATTAAGATTTGCTCAGATCTCGATACTCAATTACTCATTTCAATCATATTTTTCTCTTAATTTTAAACTGAAAAGCTCCATTAAGATCACAAACTTCCTTGCTTGAATGAAGCAGGGGTATGTTGAGAGTAGGTAAGTGTAAACATTGATTTAGGTCTTGCAAGTTGACATTTGCTTTTGCTTTTTGTTGGAGGCCACGTGTTGGTTTTACTTCACCCATAGTCCCTTTAGATTGGGAAGATAGGGGTAAAAGTGCAATTTTTCAGTAGTGTTACTGTGACCTGTATTATCATGCAGTTATTTAACTAGCAATATGTTCAGTGACCTGCCTGATTCCCTGTGCACATATGCCTTTGCTTTCTCTTATATAAAGTCAGTTTCCACAATGCAAGACCAACAACATCAAATGGGAAGTATTTAGTGCCTCTAAGACATGAGTTTTTGGTCTCACTTGAGTTGTTAGAGAATAGGCCTGCATCTCAAAAATCTGACCTTTTTCAGAGAGAACAGTAATTGAAGAGACGGAGAAGTTTAGTACTCGCTGCCTTAAACTACTCTCTGAAAAAATATGTAATGCATAAATTCAACATAGTAAGTTCTTCCTCACATGTAGAGTTTTCATCTTAGCCCTATGCCAAATACAAATTTATCTATTTTTCTGGCTTTAGGATAGATAAGTGCTGCTGCAACACAAGATACAAGGAATTTAATACTAAGGCAAACTTGATTCTAGTTTTTCCTCCAACTCTTATGATAGTTCAGTTAACTGAGTTTCTATCTTGTCTTTGAGACTCTTCTGTACTGATGAGCTGCCAAGCCATGAAGGGATGGGGACCCTGACTTGCTTTAACTCATTCTGACTCCAAACTGCATTCCTATGGCTGAACCCCTGTTACCAGACACCAGATTTTCTTCGTTGTTGCCTGCCATTCTAAGTCCCTGAACTTTTCTCCTAAATTATCTGTGGTTGCACTCTGTATACACATTGGAAAACTTTTTCATCCATTGTCATCACCGTGTCAACAGCTTATCTGTATCATAAGGCCATTCATATATTGTATTGGAGACCATGTTTTTCCTACATGACAGAGTCTATTCCCACTACTTAATACTTAATTAGTTCCACAGAATCTGCAGGATCTCAGGTTAATCCAGTGTCTTACTTCTGTTAATTATTTGGCTCATAGCTCTGTCACAGAAAAATACAGAATGCTACACAGGGGTATCATCCCATTGTATATCTAGACTCCTTGAACTTGTAAGATATTAGAAAAGTATAGATTTTTAACTGTGAGGATATTTATAAGGAGAACAGAGATAAAAATAAGTAGTATGAGAAAGGCAGAGAGAAAGAATTTTCAGGTTCAGAGATAGAAGTAGTTATTCTTCTTAGTAAAGTATGTCAAGAACAGAAAAAAAAATACCCAATGTACTCAATACTATTATGAAATCAAGATATAATTATCCACACTTTCATATGAAAGATAAAACACAATTATAACCCAGAAAGAAGGAGCGAAGAGGAGGGTGAGGGGAGGGGAGGAGGGGACGGGTGGAGTGAGTGTAATCAGTGGTACCTCACCTACTGTGCATATAGCAAGTATACATGTCAATTACATTAATAGTAGAGTATATATGTCTAAGCACAACAATTTAATAAGTGAGGTGAATGATATATTAACCAGTTTGATGTAAACATTCCAAATTATATATAAAATCAGCACATTGTACCCCATAAATGCAGCAATGTACACAATTATGATTTAACAAAAAAAGAAAAGAAATAATTTTGGTCAGTTAGAAATTAACAGAAAAACAATTGGAACTAGTTTAAGCAAAAAAGAGAGAATTTGTTATAAAAAGGTAGCTCATAGAACTCAAGGGTACGAATGCATTTTATCTTGATAGAGGGACTCTCTTGTCATCTCTCAAATTTGTTCCATCTGCTTCATTCTCTGAAGACAAGTTTTCTCAGGTTTTAGGATGATGCAACAGAAAATATGATATTTTGAAAAACAAACATACATTTGATCATGTAACTCTCCAATTTTAAACCCTCCAGTTGATTGTTATTGCACTTAGAATAAAACCTAAAGATTTTAAACTCCCTATCTTTCCAGTATCATTCCTACCACTCTTTTTTTCTTACACTAACTTTGCAGGTTAGACTAAATGCTTTAGGGCATTCACATTTTATATTTATCTTACTTTTCCTGAAATTATGCTGTTCACAAATGTATTCATTTATTGTCCAGTACCTTTTCAGTTTTGAACTGACAGCTAACACATTAGGCTAACACAAAGAGTTCCTTTGAACTCTTGCAGCTTCAGTACCTAGGATTATGTGCAGCACATACTAAAGACTCAGTAAACATTTGCTAAGTCAATTCTAAAGGGCAGAATGATTGAACATTGAGAGTTAGATATCATTAGAGCAACCTGGCATTACAGAGAAAAAAGGGTATAAACAATCAATAAAATATCATTAGCTCACATTTTTTGAATAATTACTGTCAGGCACTATTAAAGAACTTTATGCTAACTCATTTAGTCCTTTCAACAATGCTATGAGATAAACAGTATTATAATCCACATTTTAAACTTGTGGAAGGTATAATATGAAAATGTTAAGTGGCTTGTCCAAAGTCAAACATCTAGTAAAAGAGAAAGCCAAAATTCAAGATATAGACCTAGGTAGTCTGAGTCTACACACAGTACATTAAATCAATTATGTATACTGCCTTCCTTGGTTGCATAGCAACACAAGTAGCAAAACAAACTGGATTCTGAAGCACATTCTTTTTTAAATATATTCTCCAACTAGAGTTAAATACTTAAGGCCTGAATATGTGAGTCCTAATTCGAAGGTTAGAATAAATGAGTATACCCAAGGGCAAATCAAAATGTATGAAAGGTGGGAGTTAAGCTATTCTCAACATGGATAAATAAGGCTCAAAAATGAAATTTCCCAACTTTAGGAACAGTGAGCTCACTGGGAAAAATGTGAAGAGAGATTTAATTTTACTGTCTCTAATTGGTAGTTTTCAGAATGAAGGAGACATTGCTGAGATTTTTAAAAACACTGTAGGGCGTCACATTCAACTGCTTCTTCATAGGTTATCTTAAAGTAGGGCAATGTTACATTCTTTGTGTTTATAAATATTCATCTAATCTATGGAATATTCTTTTCTTCATATACAGCAAAACAGGTGTTATAAAAGAACACAGTGTAAATGCAGTATAAATGTTGAAATTACTCTGCTATCCAACAAATCTCAGAGCAGAAAAAAATAGGAAGGGCAGGTGAAAGATAAGAGCCATCCATTAAGAGAAAATTTAAATTGAAATCTTGTCTCTCGCTATGAAATGTTGAATAATTTTTTTTCAGTGTGCGTTGTTTGCCACAAGATGGCAGCTAAGCAATTGTTATTTCAATATGGCAAAGATAGTAGGCGGTTTTATGCAGAAATCCTTTCTTTCTCTTTAATGAAGTACAAATCAAAATTCAAAATTTTCTTCTAACAATATACAAATTTATAAAAACCATGGTACATAGGACTTTACCATCAAATATATAGATTGCTAAGATCTTTCTGAGTTTATAGAACTTTGAAGTTGTTGGGAAGATGGTATTGTTAGTCAAGAAAAGTCCTGGATAATGCTTAAGAAAGTATATTTAAATAAAGCATAAGCTATGAAAGGAAATGTGCCAGTATCTAGGAGGAGACTGGAAATGGAAAATTTGGATAAGAGAACCAGGCTTTTATAACAGCTAATTGATCATTCCAGAAATATTGCTCAATCTGGTTGTTGATTTTATGGTTCAGGAATCTGCATCAATCATTAAGAGAATCAAACCATCAGAGAAAAACCATTTTAAAATTGTAAGTCAGCCACAAAACATTATTCATTTGAGTTCCTTTGAGCTCAACCTCCTCCATGAAGTCCTTTCTCATCTCCTGAATTCTTGTCACACCCGCTGCTCTAACCACTCACTTTGGAATTTCATCATGCTTGGACCCCTGGAGTAGTCTGTGTTTTCTGTGTGTTTATTTTTAAAAATTAGATGATAAAGAACTGTATTTTACTTTTATGCTAAATTGGTGGCTCGCCTAGTACGGTGTTTGTTTACAGAATAGTCATAGAAGAACAGACAGTATAGTACATTAGTTAGGAGTGTATACCCTGGAGCCATACTACATTGATTTATATCCCATCTTTGTGTCACCTTATATAAGTTATTTAATCTCCTTGAGCCTTAGTTTCTTCACATGTAAAATGATTACCAGTTAATATGAGTAAGACATTTGAAATTGTACCTGGTGTGAAGTAAATTCTTTATTAGTCATTGGTATCAATGATTTGTGTGTTGACGAGGTCCCTAATGTGAGGGGCCTGGGCTGCCTCCTGGTAGACTGAGTTTACCTGATACTGGACAATCTACTGCTCTCCTGGTTAGCCCTTTGGTCACAATCTTGATGAATGATGTTTCTTAAGGGGAAGAAAACATTTAGTCATAAGTACCTGAAAGTGCCACAGCCTGTTCCATAAGGAGTAGTTTCTCTTGTCATACTTCCTGAAGGATATTTTCTCCATACCAGCATTTACAAGGTTGTTGCACCACCTCCTTTTGCTACAGAGAGCTCTGTTCTCCAAGGGTGAGGCTATTGTTCTGTGATATGATTAGCTCTGTTGAAATGCTGTTCTAGTATTATTTAGTGGACTATGTCTTGTCCCAGACATATGATGGGTTGTTGGGGAGGCAAAGGAGGTGCTGATAATGGAAAGTAATTATTATTCCTTGAAATGTACTGCATGTTAAGCCTTGTAGTAGGTGTTTTCATATATAGTATCACTGTAGTCATCACAGTTACTGATCAAATTTTAGAGCCAAGGAATCTGAGACTAAAGAGGCAATTTCTCAAGATCATACAACAATGGTTTATCTTAGAACATCATACAATCACGAATATTGTATGGTGGTGGAGTCAGGATTTTATTCATTTTTTTCAAACATCTACAGACAGAGAATTTTTTAATTTTTAATTAAAAAATTTTTATAACCATGATTTTAATCCAGTTCTTCAAGCTAGGGCACATGTAATTTTTCTCAAATAACTTATATACGGCCATAGGAAAGGTCAGAGTTCCCATCCTATTCTATTAAACTCTGACATTACTTGAAACATTGTACTAGTTCAGGGAACGATTCTTAGTGGCTGTTCAGCTTGCTTTGTAATGAGTTTCTGTTACCTCCTACTCCTGCCACTACAAATATTTACACAGGAGAAAGAGCTTTATATCTGTTCTCATGTGTCCATCTCTCTTGATCTCTAGTTTAAGAAGATGTTTTACTGGCCTTTATTGACATAACAATATTATTCTTCTTGGAGCTTTTGTTGAGATGACTCTAGGCATATGACTCTAGGATGCTTTTACACATGGGATCACCTTTAATTCTCTTAATGCCTTTTCTCCATCCTTGTGGACCATGTGCTTGGTCAGTAATAATACTTTCCTGATGGACCGAACACTGGTCCCCCCCCAATAGAGAGTCTGATTCTTCCTTCTCAGTGATACTACTATATTTTTTCATGCTTATGCTAAAAAGGGTTTAGATATATGAATAAATTTTAGGGTTGCCAGATTTAGCAAACAAAAATACGTGTGTGTTTCAAATATTACAAGAGACACTCTCTTTTTAAAAAAAATTTTTTTTATTAAATGATAGCTGTATACAAGAGACACTCTCATACTAAAGTATTATTCATTGTTCATCTGAAATTCAAATATAACTGGGCATCATGAATTTTTTTCTGGCAACCCTGAAATTTGGAATTCATTGTGATATGTTTCTCTCTATGCTCTTTCTTTACTCATTTCTGTGCGATATAATCTCTTTCTCACTATTAAATATGGAGGGAGAAGTATTCTCAGTACTTACCACAGTGCTTACATACAATAGGTGTTCAAATATTGAAAGAAAAAAGTCATTTCTAGAGTATGACAAATTAGATCAATTGTTGCATGCTTTGAGATACTAGTGTCCATTATCAAAGAACCAGTGGATGAGAAACCAATAATATCCATCAATCACTGTAATATTTAAGTGAAAGAAACAATCATTACTCAGCAAATTAATTTGGTCAATAATAGATAAATTATCACAGTGTGGTCTAAGAATATAAATAATGTTGAGTTAATTTCCATGTTCACCTCTAGAAAGCTGGGTCTTAAAGTCGTTGGTCTATCCAAGTTCTTTCCCCTTCCCCTCAAATACAGTAACCAATATGCAGTAGTTAACAATTCACATTGATATCTGTTTTGATTGGCATGTTCCTGTTAAAGTCAGTAATCTTCACTCTGTACCAACTCCTCTTTCCACCCCACCCTTACTGTCTCAAGACAGATTCAGCATAACTGAATTGAGAAGAAAAATTACTGAGTTTCCTTTTGTTTGTTTTTGAATTTAAATCACCAGTGGTGATAAAAATTTGTGTTAAGTTAATGAGAAATATTTACATCTTTACATGTATCTAATTGCTTCTAAAAATACTTTCTTTCTGAAACAAGATGGCTAGTGTCAAAATGTAAAAGGAAAGCATTTTTAGAAATAGAACTATTTTTTACCTTCAGAGTTATAACTACCCATTAAGAGGAACTTACACCAGTAATTGTGAAATCAACTTATACTTTCATTAATGGAAAATATTTTAAGTGGACATTATTTTCAATAGACATTCTGCTGAGGACCTAGTTTATCTGTATGCATTACATTTTTTCTAAAAAAAATTAGCTAAGTTTGTGCAGCATTTAATTTTGTAATTCTTAACAAAATTCAAAACTCCATTTTACAGCTACTAATGTAATCGCTACTCTGCAGTATAATAATAAAAGTCACTCACACAACTTGGAAACAATAATTATAATGTCTTATAGTTCTGACTTCTGTAGAGAAATGTGTCTCATTCTTCCCAAATGGAGAAAATTTCACAGAAAAAGTATTTAATACGTTTACAATTGCTTCTGGTCATTAATATTCTCTGATCTGCTCCAGAGGATGGTCACCAGGATATAAGCAAGCAAATTTTTACAGTGCAAAATCTACAGACATAGTTTTTGTTATCTACCATTGCTTAACTCACTCACCTGTATAATAGGGATGATTGGCTACCTACTTTGTGGATATAGCGCTACTCCAGGCACTGAAGACATACAAAGATGGATGACATGGATATTGATCTCAAGTAGCTCACATGCATATTGGTGACATGTAGCATATAGTACCATGTTAAAATATGTGGTTCAGACAAGATTCCAACAAACTGGTCACAATTTTCAAAGACCATAGCCTAACAACACTGCAGTTGTGATTTGTATTACAAGTCACTTGTTACTATTAATATTTCTCACGTTGCTGTATGTTGTAAATAATTAACTTAAAATTTAATTTTGTTTATACTTCTCTCTCTACCACTTTCAATCATTTAATTTTTTTTTTGAGAGCGAGAGAGAGGAATATGTTAGTCATGTAAATATTGCACCCAGCATTTACTCTTCCAGTGTGCAAGTAGGCTTTCTGGACCTTCTGTCCCAGGTTTTGCACAGATGTCAAGAGTGTGCAGTAATTATAATAGAGAAATGGAGTGCAGGGGCAACAGCAGAGGTCTAGATAGAATCTACCATATATCATTGTGAAAAATTTTTTTCTCCATGTTTTCTTTTTTCTTTCTTGGACTTCTCTCAGATTCTCTCGGATATATGCCTTCCAGGAAAATAAGACAAAAACTTCTAATTACTTCCCAATGACCTTTAGGCTGCACTCAATCATGGAATGAGCACAGCACAAAAGCAAAAGATAGTAAGTGAATAGAAGGGGGGCAGAAACAAATTTGGGCATTATGTACCTCTGAAAAATTTGTGGTTTGTGTATCTAGTAACTACTTCCACCCCAGGCATGGTTCTGTGTGTGTGTATGTGTTGCGTGAATGCATATGCATGTGAGTCTGTGTATGTGTGGAGTACATGGGAAGGGAGAAAAGACGTATATCAGAATTACCTGATGCCTCTTGTGCATATGGAAGTTATTAGAAGTACAACTTCAGGGATACCAGAAAGAACAAAAGCACTTTATATTTGCAGGGGCAGAATTTTCACAGAGGACCATAAAGTATCCTATAACAGTATTATTGGAACAGGGCAGGAGAAACTATTCCTTATAACAAACTGAGGCTCAGAGAGGTTAAAAAGTCACATGCCTTATAGAACATGGTTGCTCAGTATCTTTCTTTCTCTGCCTCCAAGTCAGTATTGGAACAAGTGGTAATTCTTCTACTTTAGCAGGAAGCCGACGCAGACAGAAGACTCCAGGCATCAGTTAATTAGAGGAAGCGGGTTTATTCGGCCTGGAGTACTCGAAACACCAGCGTGTTTCCCAAAATTGAGCCCCCCAACTCAGTCTCTTGCCTCTCTTTTATCCACCTTTCAGGGTGGGAGTGCACGTGAGGGTCATAAGACAGAGAGTGACATGACATCATCCTCAAGGTCCCGGGCTCAAGGGGGAAGGTCAGATTCCCCTGCTTCCTTGAGACCAGTCGGACCACCTGCCCCAAGGGCAACAGAAACCCAAGGAATTTACTAGGTTACAATCTAGGCCCCACGTATGTCAGGGGAGAAACACGCAGACAGCAGAAACGCCTGTGGCTTGGCTGAGGCCTACGCAGAGTGGCTAGGATAGATAGATTCTTTTAGTTCTGCTTTTACTTGCCTCATTCCCCCCTTTGAGACTTAGAATAACTTGTTATGGAGTCTCACCATCATTCTCATTAACCTGTGCCATAGTTTGTTGGTGGAGCATGTAATACGCTCCACCTAGGCCTCTGAGATATAGCCAAATTTATTAGATTCCTCACTATCTGGAGTAAATTGGCAATAAGTATGGGAGGAGAAGGCAAGTATCCAATAATATTAAGACTTCTATTATAAGGGTCTTAAAATCTTTAAAAGCAGAGAATTATCCTCTAAAGATGAATTTTGGATTACATCCATGCTGTATCTGTACTGGCACATGAGCCAATTTGGAAATTTTATTAGCTATCTTTTCACTGCTAGACCTTGTTCATTTATTTTTAGTCAACAGTTGATCAGATTGAACTTTCTATGTACTTCGCCTTTTGCAGCAAAGTAAATAATCTAAAGCTAATCTGTTTTGTACAATTTTTTACATTAGCATCCTGAATATTTGCACAAATTAAAGTTCACTTAGCTCTCATGAGTCCAATAAAGAACAGTCCTACGAATACGTAGATCCTCATGCTTTGGTCATGCGTGGACCAGTCAGCTCCCGGGGTGTGACTGGAGCAGGGCTTGCCGTTCTCCACAACATCAGCTCGAGGGGGTTGTCAGGATCCGAAGTAGCTTCTCAAGGTTCAGGAGTCATTGAAGTGTGGAGCCCACACCGTGGGAACTCAGGATCAGCTGCCATTGTTCACGTACTGCTCAGTCTGGCTCCTCTTAGGCAGGCGCAGGTTCTCCTCCGGTTCCATGGCAGGGCAGGCTTCACTCTGGTGTAATGGATCTAGGTAGGAATTTCTGCTACTCTCACAGCTGTAGGTGTGGTCAGGATAACGTTGTAAGGGCCATTCTACCTCGCCCTCAGGGGAGATACACTTCAGTCTTTGAGCCACATAGCAGTTCCTGGAGAGAAAGGGTGGACAGGGGAAAACAAACTAACAGGACACCTTTCATTTACTCATTCCGACATTGTCTCTGTCACCTTTCCCAGTGCCTGTAACTGCTTTCCCAATTTCTGAGAGGGATCCTGGCAAGCTCCGTGGTAGGGGGGCTGGCCTATGTTATAAGATCTTACACTGTGAGAGTCCTGTCCTCTTAGTAGGAGTACATTTAATCTTAAATAACACCAAGGGAGGGACGCTTACCCACTGTAAGTTTGTTTCCTGGCATACTTTCCCTAAACTTGCTTTGATAGCTCTATTCATGCATTCCATCTTTCCTTAGCCTTGTGGGCAGTAGGCTGCATGGATGTTAGTTGTCTTCTGGATCAATTCGGAGATGAATGCTGGCCCATTGTCTGACCCAGTCCTCAGTGGGAGCCCAAACTGTGGTATAATGTCTCTTAAGAGTGCCCAGGTGACTTCTTGTGCCTTCTCAGTGCAGGTAGGATATGCTTCTACCCATCCGGAATAGGTGCACCCCAGCAAGTATTTGTTCCCTCTACATCTGGGCATTTCAGTGAAGTCTACCTGAAAGTCCTCAAAGGGTGTTGCTCCAAATGATGGGATTCCTGGGGGTACCGTTGGTCCTTGGTGGGTGTTGAACTGGCTGCAGATGACACCTCGCTGACTGATGTTTTTTCCCAGGGCTTGTGCCGTCACATAACTGCTTCCATTAACATACAAGTCTCAATCTGCATCTGTCCAAGGCTGGTCACGCGAGTCAGGTCTGCTAGAGTACACATTATCTTTGAATTCCACACAGTCATGCTCAGTCTCTCTTTCATTGGTTGGAAGGAGCATGGCTGGGTCAAAAATGTCATTTAGTGTCCATTAAAGTGACCACAGAGTGGTGTACTTTTACTCTGAGATCCTGCCCTAGAGTCAGCTTATCGGCTTCTTGCACAAGGAGAGTAGTAGCAGCTAGAGCCCATAAGCAGAGTGGCCATTCTTTTGCCATTCCATTTAACTGCTTAGAGAGGTAGGCTACAGGCCTTGGCCCGGACCTAACCAGCTGGGTTAACATACCCACAGCCATCTTGGTTAGGTCTGGCAGTCCCAGTGCAGGGCAGTCATTAGCCCCATCTTTAGCTGGGAGAGGGCACGTTCCTGTTCTCTTCTCTACTCTAAGGGCTTTCCTTCCTCTCCTTTAGTTGCCTCATACAGAGGTTTAGCGAAGATGGCAAAGTTGGGGATCCAAAGATGACAGAAACCGACTGTGCCTAGGAATTCCCGAACTTGCCTTCGGCTTGTGGAGGTGGGGAGGCGACTAATGCTTTGTTGCCTCTCCATGTCTAGATTCCTCCCTGCCTGCTGGATAATAAATCCTAGATAAGGTACTCACTGCTGGCAGATGTGACTCTTTCCCTTAGAAACTTTATAGCCACATACCTCTAGATGTTGCAATAGGCAGTCTGTACCTTGAGCACAGTCCTGGGGAGTTATCTTTCACCCAGACCTGCGGCCACCGCTGGGCCAATTCGGGCTCAGTCCTTCTCCTGGCTGAGTCACAAACAGCCTTCACTTCCAAGGCAGACACCAGATCTGGTTTGGGCAGTTGTAGCTGCATATTTCCTCATGGCCTCTTATGGAACACTTCCGAAGGAGACAAAAGGCTTGTGGCTTCGTTGCTCCTATGTCAATCCTGTGGTCTGAGAGAGGGGCTACTGGCTGGGTGACCAGCAAATGTTCACCCCCAGTATTAATTAGAAAGTCAATGTCCTTGCCTTCAATCTTCACTCGGATCATGGACTTTCCAGGGGCGGCTGAGTCTGGTCCCCTTCAGTCTAGCAGGGCCTCTCCCACTACGTTATAGAGGGCTCCCTGCTCTTCCGGTTCTGTGACCTCTTTCACAGGATTTTTCACACTTTCTTGCTTCTGGGGACACTTATTCTTCCAATGCTCTGTCTCTTGGCCAGTTGTATACTGATCTCTTTGCAAGGGGGGCCTTTTACCTTAGGTCCCTACTTCCTTGCACTCCTTGACCCTGTCCTCTTTGAAAGGGAGGGGGTCCTCCACTCGTGCCTTTCAGAGCCGCAGCTGAGATTGGCCCTTTGCTTCATGTACCTGTCCTCTTCCCTATGGCTTACTGCTTCCCGTTTCACAAAGACCTTTTGGGCTATTTCGAGGAATTGCAAGGTGTTCATACTTGCAAATCTCTCCTGCTTCTGCAGTTTTTGCCATATATTCTCAGCGCTTTGGCTAACTAGGGTCATAGTAACCATCCTCTGATTCTCAGGGCTCGTAGGGTTAAAGTGAGTGTACATTCAAAATACTTCACATAACCTTTTATAAAACTGGCCTGGACTCTCTGTCTTTCCTTGGAGAACTTCATTTACTCGGGCCAGATTGGTAGTTTTCTGTGTTCCTGTCTCAGCCTCTGCAACAATGCCTCTGGTACCAGATCTGCGAATATCTTCAGCACCACTACTTTAGGTCAGGTGGAAAGCACTTTCCTTTCCTTTCCCTGTGTTACTAGCACTGTTGCGACCTGTTTTCTCAACTAAGGTGGTTGGCTCACTACTAGCAGTAGCCAGGTATCTATGTACGGAAACTGCTCAGAGTGAATCCCCTTTCCAGTAACTCTGTGCCATACCTCAGACATTAGGGATTTTTAAAAACTTCCCTCCAATGGTCATCCAATCCCAAAGTGGGGGCCATTCCTGCTCACAAAGACTTCTTAGCTTTCCTGGTGTCATAGTCATCTACAAATCTCTTCTTAAAGTGCTTTAACATGGTAGCTAATGGGGTGGGCTTCCCTTGCTTGTTCCCTATTTCTACCCAAGGTCTTCCTTCTGAGATACACACTCACATCACACTTGGCCAGTCTCTAAGTTCCATTTAACAGTTCAATGACTCATTTTATGAGTTGGCAGTACAGATAAGGCTGGGATCTAATACAGGTGGGCCACAGCCTTTTTTTTTTCCTTTGAATTATTTTTCTCTCTCTCCAATTTCTCTCTTTATTAAAGACAAATTACAGTAGAACCAATTCAGTTGCCAAAATAACCTGTACCTTCAATATACTGATTATTTGCATAAAGCACAGTAAAAGTAATTATTAGTTATCTAGACTCTTTGGCTTTGCTGGAACCTTTTATAAGGAATTTTTAGGCCAGACTTTCTTTCTTTCTTTCTTTCTTTCGTTCGTTCGTTC
>NW_003852739.1:203892-215557 GCF_000181295.1 Otolemur garnettii
CAAGTAGCTGGGACCACAGGCGCCCACCACAACGCCCGGCTATTTTTTGGTTGCAGCCATTATTGTTGTTTGGCGGGCCCAGGCTGGGGATTCGAACCTGCCACCTTAGGTGTATGTGGCTGGCACCTTAGCCACTTGAGCCACAGGCGCCAAGCCTAGACCAGACTTTCTCAAGAGCCTTTCATTTGCCCAAGTTTCATCTGTGCCATAAAATACCTGTATGCATTGGGTACATTCCTCTTCTTTTGAGGTTTCCCAAGCACCTTTCAATTTCTCAGACCTGACAGCAAGAGATCCTCGTTACTTACCACAGATCAGGAAAGGTTACTGATGGATATCTGGCCAGTTTTTCAAAGGGCTTTCATTATTTGCCTTATAAAGTCAACCTTAATTCCTTAACGCAGTTTGGATACCTCTGGAAATGCTATTCCAGCCAAAGCCTTGGTAAAATACCAGTGCCTTTATCATGCCCTATAGAACAAAACAAATTCTTATTGAACTTATGCAAATAACTGTATTGTCAGAAATTAAGAATACTTATAAATTCTGGAGAAATCAAGGAGAGAGAAAAATACATGTTTCAAACTCTGTTCATAAGTACATACATTGCTTGAAAAGCTACAAATAGCTCAAAGGGCAGAGAATTATTCTCTTGACTTCTGGAAAACAGAACACAGAAAGAACCAACAATATTTCAAACAAAAAGCCATAACAAACTAGCCTAGTTTCACATAACTGATTTTTGTTCTGTTTGAAGTTAGTTTAGCAATATTCATAGACATGTTAACTTTCTAATGGAAGTTCTAAAAATCTGCTTTTAGCCCGAAGGTACTCAATTTCCAAAGACATCAGGAATTGGAATTTGAGAGAATTTGTCAGCCTCTCTTAATATTTCTTTTTCTTTTTTAGGTGAATTAAAATTATTACTGACAATATATGTTAGAACAGACCAATATTTTACAATATTGGGACACATATATATATAACCGTAACTTATACAAAATTAATCACCATTTTATATTTGACAATGTTTCCCATACATTTTTAATAAATCAAATGAGTTCAATTTGTTTTTTTTTATGCCTTTCAGTGGTCTTAATATTTCAAAAAGACCAAATTTAGATTGTGCTTTTTGTTTTCTGGACTGAGTTCAAACCTGCCAACCTTGGTGCATGTGGCCAGCACTACAACCACTGCACTATGGGTGCCAAGCCCAAATTTAGACTTTTGATTTTGGAAGGTTTGTCAAATATCAAAAGGCCTAAAACATTGGTTCAAATAAGATTATATGTCAAAAGATTTTAAAGGAAATACATAGTCAACTGAATCACATGTAAATTCTTTCACAAATTCTCTTTTATGAGCTTCATTTAACCTGCATGGACAATCTATAAGCATTCTAAATCTTCTTTAACTTTTGTCCTGTCTTTCACTTTCTTATACAACCATTCTGTTTCAGGACAAAATTTATCACATAAGATTCTTTCTTTACATCATGCCATTTTTCTTTCTCATTTTTCTTACTCTTAAAATTCTCCACAAAACAGAATCTCAGTTCACTATGAAGTCACCCATTCACTCGGCCAAACTGATAATTAGAAGGTTTAAAAAGCAAGAATCTTATCTTTTGACAAAGACTCAATTTCTCTAACAATTTAAACAACCAAATGATTACATTTTACAAATGAGAGACATTTTAAGAGCTATAACATTGATACAGGATTTTCCCATTCAGAGCTGGACAGGGAACCCCCATTTTTCAGGCTCAGGGGAACTCAGATATCAGACTCTCATCTCCAGGTACAAACTCTGAGTCCCAGCAAGGTCACGAATAAGCAGCCTGAAATCTTTTGGCTGGCTCCACTCAGACTAAGGAGCACACACCCTAATCCTCTCCCCAGACAAAAACTGCTGCAAAGACCTAATAACCTTGCCCAAGGTGAGGGGCTGCATTCATCTATTTGCTAGGACATCCATTCAGTTTGTAAAGGTATTTTTTTTTTTCATCTACCAAGTCCTGGCCAAAATATCTCTCAGGGCCAACTATTTACCCCTAGACAGGGGACTCTTGCAAGAAATCTCTGACCTGGGCCTCCTCCCCCCTTTCGGAGGCTATCCACTCAGGAGACCTGTTGCTGATATGGGTACAGCACCGTCCCCACGAGATTTACACTCTCTCCTCCAGATTTTTAAGGGCCATCCAGAGCTCACTGGACTGCCTGGACCACAACACTTTCCAAGGCACGGCTCCTCTGCCTATAGTTCTGGCACTCTCCACTCCATCTGCACGTCCCTCAGTTCAACAAAATGCCATTTCATCACTGATCTGTCCCCCTTAGTCTCAATTCTCAAATTCCTGAGACCAAAAACTTACTGAAGAAATTCCAGTAACAAAACTACAAAACCCTTTCTAATGTCTTTCCATTTTCCCCAAGATGACATTACCACGTGGCCACCCAAAGACAGCGGAAAACCTGGACCTTCCAGTTTCCCTCAGAATAGCCAGGGGGCAAAGTTGGAACAGGGAAGAAGGGCACATTCACACATTCATTTCACCCCATGAATGGGGGGCAGAGGGCAAAGCCCCACCTATTGTTACCCATCTCAGTCATTCTCCAAGCACTCACATGCACACAATTCCAATGCATTTCTTAACCTGGGCAGCCTTGATTTCCCACTCGAGCTGCCACTTAGCCATAGGAGGCAAACCAACACTCCCCAAGGCACTGTGAGGGGAGATCCAATCCCATCCTTGGAGTTCTCTCAGTCACACCACATCCACATACTCTCACACACCTTTCACAGATGGGCTGGCTATCTAGCAGATCTGGTCTCACACACCTGTCAACAGATCTGCGGGCGATCTAACGCCCAGGAGGTGATCAGGCTCCTAATCCACTAAAATTGTAGTGGGCCCCAAATGGATTCTACCTTGCCTTAGATGTCTCCCTGTGTACCTGCTGGCGATCTAACACCCTAGGAGGTGATCAGGCTCCTCTTCCACTAAAATTGTAGTGGGCTTCAAAAGGATCCTACCTTACTCTGGATGTCTTGGCGCCACCTGTTACCAGTTCCTCTCTGGTGCTCAGCCTCTGCAATGACCCACCCCAGGGACTTCACCAGCTGAGTCTCAACCAGACGTTCCTCTGGGAGAATTTGTCCCAGGAGAGCTCTGAGGACTGCATGGCCAGACCAGCAGGAGTTGCCCATGGGGGTGATGTTCAGCATGGGCAGAACCTGACCCAAAGAATCTGGCTGCACGTTTTTTCCACCAAACCTCACTTCCCGGTCAGGGAACCAAGAAATGTAGCAGGAAACCGATGCAGACAGAAGACTCCAGGCACCAGTTAATTAGAGGAAGCGGGTTTATTCAGCTAGGGGTAGTCGGAACACCAGCGTGTTTCCCAAAATCAAGCCCCCCAACTCAATCTCTTGCCTCTCTTTTATCCACCTTTCAGGTGGGAGTGCACATGAGGGTCATAAGACAGAGAGTGACATGACATTATCCTCAAGGTCCCGGGCTCAAGGGAGAAGGTCAGATTCCCCCCGCTTCCTTGAGACGGGTTGGACCACCTGCCTCAAGGGCAACAGAAACCCAAGGAATTTACTAGGTTACAATCTAGGCCCCATATATGTCAGAGGAGAAACACGCAGACAGCAGAAACACCTGTGGTTTGGCTGAGGCCTACACAGAGCAGCTAGGATAGATAGATTCTTTTAGTTCTGCTTTTACTTTCTTACCTCACTACCACTGCTGTTTTGCTCCTCCTCCTAGCCTTCTCTGTCTTTTCCTGACATTCCGACCACACCTATAATTCACTTTGCTGATATTGGCAGATGGCCAGGTCTGATACAATGGCTAACAATGAGGTTACTTTGTACACACAGGTATTTTTGCATATGGAATTACTGAGACACCTTCCTTCACTTGTCCTGGGCATGTAGAGTATCTTTGTGAAACATGGATTTACCCGTTTTTCCCCTTCCCAGAGTATAGCAAGGAATAGCAGTAGGGACAGTTCACCTCCTCAAAGCCACCATGTATTGCTAACTTCCTGATCACTGCCATTGGGATTTTCCTCACCTCAGTCTGATCTTGTAGTGTGAATCATATAAAATCAGAAGTTGTGGCTGGTGCTCTAAGATGAGCCAGCACTTGAATACAGATGGCATCTTTCCTTAAACCTTGAAGGACAGGTTGCCTGGGACTCCTTGGCAGGTGCTCTATTAACCTTTGTGTAACTTTTATTACTCCTACCTGATCAGCTCACAAAAATCATCAAGAAAGCCTTGTTTGGTTTTTGTTTTTGTTTTGTCTTCTCATGTTTGGAACACCTGTGCATGTCTGAAATGCTAAAGCCACCTCGGTCTTTTTCAGCTTTACCTTTTGGAAATACTATTTAATATTTTACAGATTCAAAGCCTCTATTCAAATTATATACAGATTCAAAGCCTCTATTCAAATATCATCTCTCACTTCTATCTTATTCCATTCAGTCTATTTCAGCTCATCATATAGGTATACTTAGTTTAATTTCAATTAATGTTTATATCTTCTTTGCTAAAAATATATTACCAATTTTTTAGCACAAGAAAAATATCATTAGAAGAGACCAGGGTGTGATTGGGGAGAGACTAAGAATGATGAGTCAGTCAAACGCCTGATGGATGAAGTGCCTCTGCCTGGCTTCCATGTGTATTCTTGGAGTCTAAAATATCATGTCCTTCTTAAGAGATCAGTTTGTACTTCTTTGTCCCTACTGTTAAAGTACTACATAGCAAGCATTATATGTGTCTCCATTTCTCTGTTTGTATTACAAAGGCCATACTGTCTTAAATATCTGTAGAAATCTTGATAAAATAGGGCTATCTTCAATTACCATGCTAATATCCAGACTGGTACGTTTTTATCTTAGGATTCTGGAACCTGATTTTTTTGATATTGGAATAGAACAGTCCTGATGCATACGTGGCAAGTAACATGGACAGGTGAATATGTGCTCAGGTGGTTCTTAGCCAGAATATCAACTCATTAGTCAAAACTCTATTCCCTCCGGCCAAAGAAGGATCCAAATGGGCTCACCCAGAAGCTCTAAACTGCATGGTAACATGATGACTCAGTGAGAGCATTTTGGGTTTGGGAGCCAACTTTTGGGAAGCTGGGCACTAAAGCTGAGGGAAGGCTCATGTCCCAGCATTTGTGAGCCAAGGCAGTAATTTAACATGTACATTTTGTTGGTTATAGTAAAATGATGATGGTGAAACCATGCTACCTTTCTCTTGTAATTGGCAGAATAAAAGCATCAAAGAACAACTAAATATCACTGAGCCAGTTTCAAACTTGCTGAGCAGGCATTGTCCAAATGTGAGGAGAAGAAAGAAGACAATGTTTCCCTCAATTCCTTTTCTGCTATGTTACTGTAAGTCCTAGTGGGCAATATCAGTGTAGTGGTATAGAAATGGATTGTTTGGGTTGACATATGGTACTTGGAGATACAGTGAGACTTTCTCCACTTAAAATAAAGTCACCATTCATTAAAGACAATTGTAGAATCAAGGTTTCTTTTCTTCTTCTTCTTTTTTTTAGGCAAACAAAAATCTACGTCATTGCCAGAGCTGTTGAGCAAATACACCTGCCCTTTTGGAGAATGAAGCAGATCTGGATATATTGCCAGGCTTCTAACTAATTTATCATATGATAGGGCTGACAGGGGAGGATCCTGACTTAATGGAAAGACTGAAGGCAGAGATATTGGACTGTGTCCACACTGACAGGCCTACTAGCTGGAGAATTTGTTTTGCAAGTAATAACTTTAGTTGATTCTACCTTAGCTTAAATGTTTGCTTTAAAAAATGAACTGCTGTTCACTGAATTATGTTTAACAAATGTAATAACTAGTCCATTTATTATAATTACAATAGACTACTTTTTACATGGGAACTAAAATAAACTGGTATTTTCAAAGTATTTCTACTTGGCTTTTAGTCCTCCTCTTGAAACAAACATAATTTTGCCCACTTTAAATATGAATAAAAGTGGGATTTCAGTTGGATGGTAGTGAAGGGAGTGTTTCTACTCTTTATTTGTAAATACTTCTTTCATGTTTATATTTCTTAAATGAGAATATACTATACTAGCAGTTTGTCAAAATAAACACACATAGATAGAGATGCAAAGAAAGTGACACTGAGTCAATAAGTTTAGTGGTTAGCAGCATGGGATTAGAAATACACCAGATCTTAGCTCATATTTCACCTCTACTATTTACTAATTGTATGGATTTCTACAAGTTACCTAACTTCATTCATAAAATGAAGATAACACCTACTATGAAGGATTACTGAAAGATAGAGATAAGATATGTGAAGTTTTAAGATAGTGCTCACCACAGTAAGATATATAATTAATGTTACCTATTATTTGTGTTATTACTGTTATAGTGTTTTATACTTTCTAAGTTCTTTCAAATGTTATTTTAGTCAGATGTTCTAATTATCCTGAAAAGTAGCCAGAGCCCAAGGGAGAGTTTCCAAGAATGTTGGTGATTTCATAATGGAATGATTCTTTTTTTTTTTTTTTTTTTTGAGACAGAGCCTCAAGGTGAGCCCCTGGGTAGAGTGCCATGGCTTCCCTGCTCACAGCAACCTCCAACTCCTGGGCTCAAGTGAGTCTCCTGCCTCAGCCTCCCAAGTAGCTGGGACCACAGGTGCCCGGCACAACGCCCGGCTATTTTTTGGTTGCAGCCATCATTGTTCTTTGGCGGACTCGGGCTGGATTCCAACCTGCCACCTTAGGTGTATGTGGCTGGCGCCTTAGCCGCTTAAGCCACAGGTGCCGAGCCGAATGATTCTTGATGTAGGTATGTACTCCCAGACAGAGCCTGTCTTTTCTGTCTCCAATTTGTACACTGAGATCTTGGTCTTTATGCTCAATAATTACCAAGTTGCAACATATCATTTATCATTTTGGAAATTGGGACCATTGCTCAATATCTGGAATAGAGGGATGATATACAAACTATCCTTGAAGTATCTTAGTGTTTCTGAAGAAAGTAAAGATCAATTAGAATCAAGATGTTTTAGATATCTTTGGAAAAAAAGCTCAAATTCAGCCTCACTGAAATTAGGTATAAGGGTAACTTTAAATGGCACCCACAGTAATGTATAATTGACTCAGATCTAATAAACATGCAAAAAATTACTCTGATAACATTCAAGAAAACTCTAGGAAAGTCAGTAGCTATCATCTTATTTTTGCTATTTATAGATTTAGGTTTTATACATTTACTATTTTTCCTTTTTTGCTTTCAGGAAGATTCCTTTCTGGAATACCCTTTTTAGTGATTTCATTTGTGGAAAAGGACTTGGATTAGGTGGCTTTTTTCTAAGCATCACCTGGAGGGCTTGTTAAAACACAGATTGCTGGGTGTCAACTCTAGATTTTCTGATTCCTTAGAGAACTACAGTACTAATTATATTCCCAGGTGATATTGATGTTGCTAGTTTAGTGGCTATGCTTCATGAACCCCTGAATTCAATTATGGGCAGATCATAGAAATTTTGTGTTTATATCTGATTAATGGATGGACTCTAACATTTACTCACCTACAGAATGAAGAGTGTGTTCCTATCTACCTCAGACTAATCACAAAGAGGTTTATGTCTTTTACCTCCTTTTTCCTGGATCCATTTGACTAGACTAAACAAGATATTCATAATCTCTTCTATGTATCTTAGGGAATTGTCAGAAAAATGGCTTTTGCTTTCCTGTTTTCCAAAATGCCTCCATAAATAATCCAGTGAAAAACACTAAAGAAGTTAGCTAGAAAAACTTGAAATGTTTTGGTAGAATAAGCTTAAAAATATTCAGTATATATACTGGAAATCTATGTTCCCATAAGATGGTGCCAAGGTCTACTTAAAAAGTGAATTTCTCGGCTCAGCGCCTGTGGCTCAAGTGGCTAAGGTGCCAGCCATGTACACCCAAGGTGGCGGGTTTGAATCCAGCCTGGGCCTGCCAAACAACAATGATGGCTGCAACCAAAAAATAGCCAGGTATTGCGGTGGATGCCTGTGGTCCCAGCTCCTTGGGAGGCTGAGGCAGGAGACTTGCTTGAGCCCAGGAGTTGGAGATTGCTGTGAGCTGTGATGCCACAGCACTCTACCCAGGGGACAGCTTGAGGCTTCTGTCTCACACACACACAAAAAGCGAATTTCTCATTAATAACATAGTGAGTTTATAAGTATAGGGGCAGAAGATGTATACACAAATGGTTTTCAACCAGCAGACTGTAACTTCTGGGCAGTGTGAGATTATCTGTTGGTAGATGCTATCATCATTAGTAAAACATTTATTCATTTGAAAATAGCACTAAATTTATTTAAACATTTTGTCATATATTCTTTTCATCTAATGGATACCAAAAGCATAAGTATTGGGATTTGAAAAGTAATTCTTATATTTTAAAATCTGAGGGATCATCAATTTATTATTAATTTTTCAGTTCACAGTTAAGAAAAAATACTTATAACCAAATGATGTTATTGGGTTCTGAGAGGGGAGATGACTTTCCTAAGTATGCATATGTATATATAAGCAGACATATGAGTACATACTTAAATACATATTGATCCATATTTTAAGTACCTGGTATGTGCTTACCCCTGAGCTAAAAGTACCCAGATGGAGATGGGGGACATATAAATAGTAGAAGAAATGGTACTTGCATGTAAGAAGCTTGCATTTTCTGTTGGGAAGACAGGAATCTTGTATTATATTCTTACTTGTATGATACAGACTGTAAGTGTGTTAGGAGTTCAGATATGGGGAAGGATGATGAAAGCCGATATAGTTAGACAAGCCCTTGAAGAGAAGCTAGGCCTTGATAATGGTGAGATTGGAACAAAGAAGATGTGATAGCAGCAGCAGCAGCAACAGCAAAATATAGATGAGTAGATCAAAGAAATAAAAGTTCATATCCCTATCACTTGAAAAAGATGTTTATTCTTAGTATGTTTATTTTTGTACAATGTATATTATACCTAGGATATAATTTGTAAATAATGTTGATTCACTTTAGCCATTGAAATGAAGCTAACTTTCATGTACCAATGAAAGGAGCCTATCAGTGGTTTTTAGTGTTTATGTCTTAACTATTAAGCCCCTTTATTTACTAATCCCCTTATGAACTCTTCCCCACATATTTCATTCAATTTCTATCTGAAAAAATCTATACCACAAGTTCTTTTCTTCAACAATAATATTTATTAAGCCCCTAAAGTGTGTTCAGAACAATTGTGGACACCTTACATTCATCATATCTGAAATCCTCACACCATTTTATCATGCTAGATTCTGAGTTCCATTAAGACAAGAGCCATGTTGATTTTCTTTACTGTTGAGTATCTCTTAGCAGATAGCTCCTAATAAGTTGTTGATAAATATTGTTGGATGGGTAATAATTTCCTTTTATTGTATGGGGAAATTGAAGCTCAGAGAGATAAACTTGCCTAACATATTATAGTTACAAAATGGAGGGGCTAGGATTTCAAATATAACCTGAAATGGGGCAGCTGCTAGTTAGAAGGCCTAGGATTGAAAACTGTCTCTCTCAATTCTGGAGAAATTGACTCAACCTCTCTGTGCCTCAGTTTCTTCATCTGTAAAATGGGGCTGACAGCAGTATTAATTATGATGATATAATAATAATAATAATTTCATCATACGGTCATTATGAGCAGTAGAAGAATTGATATTTGTAAAATATTGAGAAAAATGCATAGCACATAGAAAGTGCTATTAATGTATTTATTAAATAAATAAAATTATTTGAAGACCTATGTTGTTTCTATACAATTTTTTCGAGACAGAGTCTCTGTTGTCTCAGATAGAGTGCAGCTGGCATCATCAATCTCACTGCAACAACCTCCAAGTCTTGAGCTCAAGGGATCCTCCTGCCTCAGCCTCCCGAGTAGATGGGACTACAGGCACCTGCCACAACATTGGGTTAATTTTTCTATTTTTAGTAGAGAAAAGGATCTCACTCTTGCTCAGACTTATCTTGAACTCCTGAGCTCAAGCAATCCTCCTGCCTCATCCTTCCAAAGTACTAGGATTACAGTTGTGAACCACTGTGCCTGGCCATTCTTCCTATACTATTAAACTAACTTTTAAATATGAATATATCCCTGCTTTGTTTTCCTGATGATCTATCTTCTCTGTCCAAAGAACTCTTTTCTATACCTTTTATTTTCCTTTCTTTTTTTTTCCTTTTGGCTTCCATCTTCTGTTTAGTATAGTTAATGCCTTCAATTTCACTTTTCATTCCACCTTCCTTTACCTAAAATGTATTGCTTGTGTAGGAAAGTACAGATAACAAACAGAATAACAGAGAGAGAAGAATAAAAAAGCAAGAGAAGCAGAAATATAAGGCCCTATGGTATGGAAAAAAATGGGGAGAATGTCCTGAGTTCTTAATTTCTGGTTCCTATCCTCTTGGTGCTATTTTTTTCTTATCAAGATCCACAGAATACTCCTATAATCTTTCAGTCAATGCTCTCATTTGTTTTCTGTCCTTTGTAATAAAATGGCACCTTAAAGCATATTCATAATTGAAAATGAAAATTTTAAATAACTTTTAAATTATATTTAAATAATATTTGCCAAGGCAATAGCTTCAGAAGTTTTAGAAGGCATTAGACAAATTTTATTAGTTGAAAAATTGTGCTCAACAAGTGAAAAATGCAATAATCAACTTTTATTTCAGCATCTACTATGTATCTGACATTGCTCTATGTACTCTTCCTATATTCTTTTAACTTATTTAATGAGGATTTAATTTCTTTTAGGTAGGTATGAACAATAATTGCCATCAGAAAGAAAGTCATTTTACCATGAAGACATTTGCACTAGAATGTACATCACAGCTCAATTCGCAATTGCCAAGTTATGGAATCAACCCAAATGCTCATCAACACATGAATAGGTCAATAAACTGTGGTATTTGTACATAATAGAGTGCTATTCAGCCATAAAAATGTGGACTTTACATCTTTTGTATTTACCTAGATGGAACTGAAGAACATTCTTCTTAGTAAAGTATCACAAGAATAAAAAAGCAAGTATCCAATGTACTCAATACTAATGTGAGATCAATAGATAAACAACTATATGCCAACACGAGAAAAAACACAATTAAATTTAAGTGGAGTAGGGAGGAGGAGGAAAATGCAAGAAGGAAGGTGGGAAGGGGATTGGTAAACTCTCACCTAATGCGCACAATGTAGGGATATATAGCACAACCTTTCTGGGTAAAGGGTCAACTACAACTTGAACTTTACCTAACAAATGAAAATCATTTGTACCCTTATATTAATCTGAAATAATAATAATAATCACCTAAGTATTCAAGAACATGAGTTCATTCTGTTGCACTTAGTATAATTTTCTTAGTCCCATACAAGTGGATATTACATGAAACAGTTTGAGGGAAGCTAGCATACAGGACATGACAAATAATAGTCTATAATCATTTGTTGAATAAATTAATGAATTTGTCCACAGAATAATGACTGGACAAATGGGACTTTAATCCATTTATTAGTCCAGCAAATATTTATTTTTATATCTACTGCATTAGGCTTTGTGCTAGATGCTACGGATATA
>NW_003852739.1:215798-221025 GCF_000181295.1 Otolemur garnettii
TCACAGCAGCTCATGCACCCGAGACCCGTAGTAGTCACTGTGCTCCTGCCAGCTGCTCTGTTTCTCAGGTCCTCCAGCGTCTCAGGTCTGCTCAGCTCTGCTGTGGCCTGCCCTGTAGCCACCTCAGCCCATGCGCTATGGCCAGGGTTTCCGGATGCTCACGTGACCACCCACGTGGGGCACTCTGGAAGCTGTAGTCTGAACGAGGAGCCCCACCTGTGCACTGAGAGGGCAGAGCTGGGAGACTGGGGCAATGCCACCTGGGAGGGCAGAGACAAGGTAGGGAAGAGACAAGGTAGAATTTAGGGAGCACTAGTGTATTTGTTTTTTTTTGGGGAGGCAAGGTGGCTGACTGGGAGGGTTCCACAGAGGCTCCTATCCAGAAGGAGAGTTAAAGGACAGAAGTTTAGCAAGTAAGCTGATGGTTTGGATCTGAGCCAAGAGAGAAGGTTGAAGAACACACATCAACCCTGGTGAGGCGAGCTGTGACCCCAAGGATACAAACAAAAGGTACAAAATCCATCGCCAAGTGGATGGGAGTCCCCTCTCCCTTGAGAATGGCTCACAGTATACTTTCTACAAATAAGTGAGCAGAGTTTAAACATCCTCCCATTTTATCCCACGGGAGAGAACCTCTAAAAACTGGACCTCCTTCTCCTATTAGGGTGCCATGGCACTCCACTCTCCTGCCAGGCATAAACCCGTATAAAACTGTATATATTCTCTACCTGCAATTCTGAACTTCCAGCACTCCCTTTCACTCTCACACCAAGGTCTAAAAGCCTGTGTCCCATGGAGTCCAGATTCTTGGGCATTTTCTTGAGAGGTGTGTACAGGCTGTGAGCTGTTGCAGGTCTGTGCTAATTCTGTGGCACAGGGGTAAGGAGGAGATGGTGGAATGAAGGCAGCAGACAGGAGAGGAAGAGGTGGTACCCCATGGTACAGAGCAGCAGCAGGAACAATAGGGCTCACAGCCCTGGGGGTATTTTGGAAGTATACTCTCTGCCTCTCTGGGCAACCAGAGAAAGCCGGGCATCTTCTCTGTTGGTGGATACTGGCAGAATATATCTGGGATGGTAATGGAGACCCCATGAGCAATGGGTATGATGGAGGTGGTACTGGCCTGGGTGGAGTGTGGCAGGACAGAGGATTGAAGACGCCTGCAAAGAGATGGCATACTCCCAGGGTGGGGCTGTGACAGGACTGCTTAGTAAGCCTAAGAAACACCCCACCCTCAGGGGATCATAGCTGAGACAAAGGCAGGTGGGAAACTGAAAGCTGAGTGTAAACTCTAACCGGACCCACCCCAACACAGACTGTAGGGGAAACAGAAACACCAGCTCCAGGCAGTGGCACAGACCGGGGCTGAGTTGCAGTTTCTGTGAACTCAAACAGTACCTGATCTGCAAGGGAATATAGCCCTGACAGAATCACAGATTCTGCACAAATATAAGTGTCAGCAACATTAATCAGGGCCGGGGCTAGAACTGAGTGAACTGCCCCAGCATCCATTAATCACCTGAGGTTGTCAGGCCTCAGCTTCCCCTGCCGGATGGTGGCATAGTGCAGAGGCCTGGCTGAGGAGACATAAGATCTCTCTGTGACTCAGGCAGACTCAAACCCCTGGAGCATCTGTTCATTGGAGGGAACTGAGTCATAGCCCTGGAGGGTTACCAGTGACTGGATGTGACCGAAGTGCAAGATGGGGAAGGAAGCACCAACCTTCCCAGAATAATTCATTTGTGGGGGGGGGCTCCTTCTGACTCCACAGAGCACCAGAATGAGCTATACTCGAGCTGCCACCAGGCCCCTGCTATCTAGTTACCAGAAACCTTTTGAACTCCCTCATTTGAGACCGGGTGCTGACTGGAACAACTGATTTGGATCTCTTGGACTGGACCAATCACCTGAGGACTATCCAAAGTGGTACCCTGGGTGTGTGATTGTGGGAAGGTTTGATTTTCCTTTTCTGGTTGTTGCCCATAGTGGGTGGGGTGACTTAATTGCTGGTATTTTCCCACAGCTGAGACTTCAACCCAGAGTAAGTAATTCATTAGGGTAGGACAGAGATGAGCTGAAAACAAGACAGAGCCACTTAGTCCCACCACACCAATTAAGTCCCTAGTGTCTCAGGCCATAGCACTGCACGAGTCCTTTGCAAAACTCTAGGGGAAAAGGTACAGACACCAGTCACAGCTCTTGGGTAAAGGGTTGGTTCATCACTACTCCAGGATCCCCACAACCCAACTTCACCATATCTGCTCATCTAGCCAAATGGTGTAAATAATCATGGGGCAGAATCTCTGGTAACATGAATAACCAGAGTAGATCAAATCCCTCAAGGAACAATAGGGTGGACACAACTGAAGATCTAATTCATAGACAAATGGCTGAGATGTTGGATATAGAATTTAGAGTTTGGATTGGAAATAAGATTAATAGAATGGAGGTAAAGTTGGAATTAGAAATTCAAGGAAGAATTAAAAAGTTGTCTGAAGACTTCAATAAATTCAAAGACAAAATCACCAAAGATTTTGACACACTGAGACAAGAATTCATAGCCCTCAAAGATGTAAGAAATATAGTAGAATCCCTCAGTAACAGAATGGGGCAAGGAGAAAGGACTTCTGATATTGAATAAAAAGCTTTTTTACACTCCCAAGCACTCAAAGAGGAAGAGAAATGGAGAGCCAAATGGATCGTTGTCTTAGAGAGCTTTGGGATAATTCAAAGAAAACTAATATTTTCCTTATAGGAATTCCTAAAGGTGATGAAGTTGCTTCAGAAAGCACAGAGACCCTTTTTTATGAGATTAGGAAGGAGAACTTTCCAGACATGCCACGAGATTTTGAAATGCAGGTAGCAGACAGTTTCAGAACACCAGCATGACTCAAGCCGAATAAGACAACCCCCAGACATATCATAATTAACTTCACTAACTTTAATATGAAGGAGAAAGTTCTGAAATTAGCCAGACATAAGAAAACCATAACCTACAAGGGGAAGAATATTAGAATGACTGCATATCTCTCTGCTGAAAACTTTCAAGGTAGAAGAGGGTGGTCATTGACTTTTAACCTCCTAAAACAAAATAACTTTCAACCCAGGATCCTGTATCCAGCTAAACTGAGTATCATTTATGATGGAGAAATTAAATACTTTAATGACATCCATGCATTGAAGAAATTTGCCATAACTAAACGAGCTCTCCAGGATATTCTCAGACCTATTCTCTATAATGACCAGTGCAATACTCCACCTCAAAAGTAAACTAACTCAGAAACTATTGATCAAACTTTAACTTCTGCAGTGGTGAAAGGATTAAAAACATCCACTGGACTTTTGAACAACTTGATACCTAAAATTTTATCAGGCTTATCAATAGTTTCAATCAATGTGAATGGCTTAAATTGTCCCCTAAAGAGGCGCAGATTGGCTGATTGGATACAGAAACTCAGACCAGACATCTGCTATATACAAGAATCTCATCTTACCTTAAAAGATAAATATATACTCAGGGTGAAGGGATGGTCATCTGTATTTCAGGTAAATGGAAATCTGAAAAAAGCAGGTGTTGCAATTTTATTCAGAGATGTAATAGGCTTTAAACCAACAAAAGTAAGGAAAGATAAGGATGGCTACTTTATATTTGTTAACAGTAATACTCAATATGATGAGATTTCAATTATTAATATTTATGCACCCATGCAAGAAGCCCAAGTACCCATCATCCAAGAATGGATCAATAAATTTTGGTACATGTACACCATGGATTACTAAATAAGGATGGAGACTTTTCCTCCTTCATGTTTACATGGATGGAGCTGGAAAATATTCTTCTTAGCAAAGTATCTCAAAAATGGAAGAAAAAGTATCCAATGTACTCAGCCCTACTATGAAACTAACTTATAGCTTTCATAGGAAAGCTATAACCCAATTATAGCCCAAGAATATGGGGAAAGGGGAGAGGGAAGGGAGAGGAGGGGGAGGATTGGTGGAAGGAGGGTGATTGGTGGGATCACGCCTATGGTTCATCTTATAAGTGTACATGTGAATCTTTCTAAATGTAGAATATAATTGTCTTAACACAATAACTAAGAAAATGATATGAAGGTTATGTTAACCAGTTTGATGAAAATATTTCAAATTGTATATATAAACAGCATACTGTACCCCAGAACTGTATTAATGTACACAGCTATGATTTACTAAAAAATGGATCTAAAAATGAAATTTATGCACCCAACCAGAATGTGCCTCAATTTATAAGAGAGACTGTAACAGACATGAGCTACTTGATTTCCTCCAGCTCCATAGTTGTCAGAGATTTTAACACTCCTTTGGCAGTGTTAGGTAGATCATCCAATAAGAAGCTAAGCAATGAAATTGTAGATTTAGATGTAACCATTCAACATTTGGATTTAACAGACATCTACAGAACATTTCATCCTAGCAAAACTGAATATACATTTCTTCTCATCAGCCCATGGAACATACTCCAAAATTGATCACATCTTAGGTCACAAGTCTAACTTCAGGAAATTTAAAAGAATAGAAATCATTCTTTGCATCTTCTTGGACCATCATAGAATAAGAATTGAACTCAGTAACAACAGGAATCTGCATACTCAGACAAAAACATGGAAGCTAAATAATCTTTTGCTGAATGATAGCTGGGTTATTGATGAAATTAAGAAGAAAATTACCAAAGTTTTGGAACAAAACAATAATAAGGACACTAATTATCAGAACCTCTGGGTATCCACAAAGACAGCCCTAAGAGGGAAACTTATAGCACTGCACGCCTTCCTCAAGAGAACAGAAAGAGACGAAGTTAACAATTAATGGGATGTCTCAAGCAATGGAAGAAGGAAGAAAATCCCAATCCCAAACCCAGCAGAAGAAAGGAAATAACCAAAATTAGAGCAGAATTAAAGGAGATTGAAAACAAAAAGGATTCTACAACAGATCAATAAATCAAAAAGTTGTTTTCTTTAAAAATGTCAATAAGATAGATAAACCTATGGTTAACCTAACCAAGAAAAAAAGACTAAAATCTCTAATTTCATCAATCAGAAATGGCAATGATGAAATAACAACAGACACCTCAGAAATTCAAAAAATCCTTAATAAATATTACAAGAAATATTATTCTCAGAAATATGAAAATCTGAAGGAAATCAACCAATACATGGAAGCACACCACCTTCCAAGACTGAATGAAATG
>NW_003852739.1:222633-232777 GCF_000181295.1 Otolemur garnettii
CTGATCAAACTAAAAAGCTTCTGCACAGCCAAGAACACAGTAAGTAAAGCAAGTAGACAGCCCTTAGAATGGGAGAAGATATTTGCCGGTTATGTCTCTGACAAAGGTTTAATAACCAGAATCTACAGAGAACTTAAACGTATTAGCAAGAAAAGAACACAAGTGATCCTTTCTCAGGGTGTGCAAGGGACTTGAAGAGAAACTTCTCTGATGAAGACAGGCAAATGGCCTACAGACACATGAAAAAAAGGCTCATCATCCTTAATCATCAGAGAAATGCAAATCAAAAATACTTTGAAATATCATCTAAGTTCACCAAGATTATTCCACATCACAAAATCCCAAATCCAGAGATGCTGAAGTGGATGTGGAAGAAAGGGAACACTTCTACATTGTTGGTGGGAATGCAAACTAATATATTCCTTTTGGAAAGATGTTTGGAGAACACTTAGAGATCGAATAATAGACTTGCCAGTCGATCCTACAATTCCTCTACTAGGTATATATCCAGAAGACCAAAAATCACATTGTAACAACAATATATGTACCAAAATGTTTATTGCACCCCAATTCATAATTGCTAAGTCATGGAAGAAACCCAAGTGCCCATTGACCCATGAATGGATCAATAAATTTTGGCATATGTACACCATGGAATATTATTCAGCCTTAAGGAAAGATGGAGACTTTACCTCTTGCATGTTTACATGGATGGAGTTGGAACATATTCTTCATAAAGTATCTCAAGAACAGAAGGAAAAGTATCCAATGTACCCAGTCTTACTATGAAATCGATTTGTATCTTTCTTATGGAAGCTATAACCCAATTATAGCCCAAGAAGAAGGGGAAAAGGGAGAGGGAGGGGGGAGGAGGAGAGGATAGGGGGCACATGGGTGGAGGGAGAGTAATTGGTGGGACCACAACTACAGTGCATTTTATAAGGGTACATGTGAAATTTACAAGTGTAGAATATAAATGTCTTAACACAATAACTAAGAAAATGCTGCGAAGACTGTGTTGACCAGTTTGATGAAAGCATTTCAAATTATATGCAAAAGCAGCACATTATACCCTATGGCTGCATTCATGTACACAGCTATGATTTTATAAAGAAAAAAAAGATCTGAATGAAGAATGAAATGAAGGATTTAGCCATGAGAATGTCTTGGAGTAAAGCATTACAATTAGAGCGACCCTTAGGTTTGCCTAAAGTGTTTGAGAAATAGCATAAAGGTCACTGTAGCTGATGAAAGCTGAATAATAAATGAAGAAACAAATGATGGGATATGAAGTCAACCAGTTAACAAAGACAAAGTCACACAGAGCATTGTAAGCCATCAGGGGGAGTTTGAATTTTATTGTAAGCAAGATGAAACATTAGCAATATCAAAAAGTAGTCAACATCTGGACGATGTCTTTAATTTATTTGAATTGACATAATTTATGGCATTAATTCTGTAAATTTCATTATCACAAGTATTCCATTTTTATTCTCCCCTTCTAGAGGAAAATTCTTGGCAAACTTCATGTTTAATTTTTGGTTAGTTCAAGCATTTGCTGAGGGTGAATAAAACAGATACTATTTCCGTTGAATGGTTACAGTCGTATTTCTGGTATTTCTTTAATTTGCTTACTGTCTCTTCTGACACTTGTTTGTTTTTTCCCACAGTATAGCACAAACCAAAGAGTTTACAGAACTTAACTGGAATTTCTTTTCCTAGGAGATGCCGTCTGCTATCTTATCTTTTCTCCAGGGACCTAGAAACTTGTGCAATAAAAAATGTACATTTGCTCAACTTCAGTAAGTAGGGTGTTCTTTTGGGAAGACTCCTGATAAATTTGGAGATGTGCTGATAGGACAAACTGCATGAAGAAATGACTAAAATAAGAATACTTTCACTTTAATGTTTTACTGTTCTGAAGTCCATTGATAGTGTAGTATTTTTCAAATTTAAAAATAAAATGGTGGAGTCACCAAAAGACAAATTCTGTGTGATTTTACTTATATGAGGTATCTAGAGTAGTTAGATTCAGAGACAGAAAGTAAAATGGCTGTTGTCAGGGGCTGAGGGAAGGAGAGAATGAGAAGTTATTGTTTAATGGGTATAGAATTTCAGTTTTACAAGATAAAAAGTTCTGGAGATTGGCTGCACAGCCATGGTAATACACTTTACACTATTGAACTGTATGCTTAAAAATGGTTAAGATGAGAAAATTTATGTTAGGTGTATTTGATCCACAATTAAAAATTTTAATGAAATGGTGAAATCTACAAACAGCAGAGTGAAAAATGAATTAATAATATAATCATGCTACAGAATAACTCAAAATATGAGTATGGAGAAGATCATATCCCCTATTTGAAGTTCCATTTAGATCAATTTAGTAGATGTTTACTGTTTATTACATATATGGCAGAAGGCTAGGTGCCATGGATACAGACAGGAATACAATGATGATTTTTTCCCTCTGAGAATCTGGAGCCTAGAGGGAAGAGATAGAGTTGTGAACAACAAGAACAACAACTCGGGCAAGTTTGGGGAAGTATAAAGGAAGATGACTCCTAAATTGAGTTTTGAAATTTGAGTTACCATTTGGACCAGGAAAGGAAAAGTATTCCAATCACTGGTAATAGAATGTGGTTTGAGAAATTGTGTAATTTTTAAGGAAACTCCAGTGTAGAAGCAGAAATGATGTAAAGGATAAAGGATTTAAAGAATGACTTAGGAGATAGAGATCGCAGATTCTGGCAACTGATTAGTTGAGGTGAAGGCAAGAGGAGCAATAAATTGAGTGTGGTTTCCAGGGAGTTGGGGGGGGTCACAGGGTGTGACACACCTCTTGGAGATGGGACACAATTATAAGAGGGACTTTACGTAACAAATGCAATCACTGTAACCTAGTTCTCTGTACCCTCAACGAGTCCCCAACAATAAAAAGAAAATCTTTTTTAAGAAAGATAAAAAACAACCACAAAAATCTTAAACATCTTAGATCATTATACTGTTCAATGCAAAGTAAAATGCTTAGAAAATTTCAAGAAAAAGATTACAGCTTCAGTTTATAATGAATAAACTAATTTTCCCCAAACCTACCTTTTTAATCCAATACTCTGTTCTTCCCCAGATCATTCTCTGTGCCATGTTACCAGTCTACTCCTAAAGTACTTTTTTGTCTATTTTCTGATAAAATGCTAACAAAAGCAGCACAAAGTAGATCTTATTCATGTGTTTCCTAACTCTTTGTCTTCTTACAGTCTATTTGATATCCTAAAAGATAAAATGACTCATTTTATTATTTTCTAGAATGCAAAGTCATATGCATTAGTTCTAACTACATAAAATATGAATGTATTTTCCTAAATATTGCTAATTTCATTATAAAGTAACAAAATAAAGTGAACTACTCCCTAAATATCAGTAATTTATACATGAAAATAAATGAAAAATAAAACTTTAAAATTGTATTTCAATTATTTAAAAGAAGAAAAGAGTAATAATACTTGAAAAATGTATTCAGTTAGCCAGATACTGTGCTCTAAAGACTTTTCATAAGTTATTTTACTTAATATTCAGAAAATTCCTGTCAGGGAGGTGGCATGATTCTCATTTCGGTTGATAAAATGTCTAAGGATTAAAGATAGTAAGTAGTCTACCTAAATAATGAAAATAGAATTTGAACCCAAGTGTGTCTGACTTGAAAGCCCATGTTCTTTATCAGATTGAAAGAAAGATGAGAGAGGAAACATTTTTTCTTTTTTTTATTTACAAAGTTTAGATGAAATTTGAAACTTGGCTTTGTCAACTATAATTCTAATTTTCTCTATATTGTATACCCTTTTTGGGCAATTGTTGTAAACATATAGACATCACTGATATAGTATTCTGTCCTATTAGAGTAAATGGTATTTCTGAACAAAATTTTACTCCAAGATCCTAAGCCAGTGTTTTTCAAAATTTTTATCTTACAATGCTGTGAGACAAAACCTTGAACCTGTAGTTAAACTTCGGCAGCAAACTTAAAAGAGTATTCATAAAAATGAGTGAAAAAAAGAATATGCTTACTGTGATTTGAACTTTTGAAGAAAATTTAATTAATGATTTTTTAAAAGTAAATTTATTTCATGTTAATGTGGGGGTGCAAGCAACCAGGTCAAAATATTTTATTTAGTTAGGGAGAGTTTGTCTTGTGGTTATGTCCCACACACAAAAGATATGCCAACCCCTCCCACCCTATGCCCATCCAGGGAGAGTACTCTAACCTCCTCCCCTTCCATCATTATCTCTTTCCCCAACTTCAATTGAAATGGGTTTTTCTCCCATGTGAGCATGCAGTAGATCATCTACTGGCTTCATATTGGTATTGAGTACAATGGATGTTTGCTTTCCATTCTTGTGATACATTACTAAGAAGAATGTGTTTCAAGTCCATCCAGGATATTACCAAAGATGTGAAGTCATCATCTTTTTATGGCTGAATAGTATTTCATGGTGTGCATGTACCACAATTTGTTAATCCATTCCTGGGTTGATGGGTGTTTAGGTTGTTTCCATATCCTGGTGATTGTAAATTGAGCTTCAATAAACAATCTAGTGCAGGGGTCCTCAAACTTTTAAACAGGGGGCCAGTTCACTGTCCCTCAGACCGTTGGAGGGCTGGACTGTGGGCCGCAAGACAACTAATGCTAAGCCGATGCTATTTTTGCCGATGCTGCTAAGCAGGACAGGCAGCATCGGCAAAAATACCTGGCAGGCCAGATAAATGTCCTAGGTGGGCTGCATGTGGCCCACGGGCCGTAATTTGAGGACACCTGATCTAGTGTATGTCCTTATGGTAAAATCATTTTTCTTCTTCTGGGTAGATGCCTAGTAGAGGGATTGCAGGGTCAAATTGGAGATCTAGTCGAGATCTTTCAGGATTCTGCATATTTCTTTCCAAAGAGGCTGTATGAATTTGTAGTCCCACCAACAGTGTAGAAGTGTTCTCCACTCTCCACATCCATGCCAACATCTGCAGCTTTGGGATTTTGTGATGTGGGCTAATCTTACTGGGGTTAGGTGATATCTCAGAGTGGTTTTGATTTGCACTTCTCTGATGATTAGAGATGATGTGCATTTTTTTGTATGTTTGTTAGCCATTCATTTGTCTTCCTTAGAGAAGGTTGTATTCATGTCTCTTGCCTAGTGATATATGAGATTGTTGGCTCTTTCTTTGTTGATTAATTTGAGTTCTCTGTAGATCCTAGTTATCAAATCTTTGTCCAGTTTATATTATGTAAATATCTTTCCCATTGTGTAGGTTGTCTATATGCTTCGGTTGTTGTCTCCTTAGCTCTACAGAAGCTATTCAATTTAATTAAATCCCATTTATTTAGAAAACCATGAGATGAAATTAACATATTACAGCCACCTGATCTCTGGTAAATCAGATGTCATACACTGGGGAAAACAATCCCTATTCAATAAATGGTGGTGGGAGAATAGGATAATCACATTTAAAGAGAAATTGAACCCACACCTTTCACCACTTACAAAAATTGATTCAAGATGGTTAAAAGATTTAAATCTAAGGCATGAAATAATAAAAATCCTTGAAGAAAGTGTGGGGAAAACACTTGAAGATATTGGCCTGGGGAAAGATTTTATGATGAATACATCTATGGCAATTGCAACAACAACAAAAATAATTAATAATTTTTAAACATTTTTGTGGCACACCAAAAATATGCTCAAGGCACACCAGTTGAAAATTACTGCTTTAAACAAATAGTTGGCAGTGGTAATGTTCTGTCACAATTTCACCAAAGACAGGAGGAATTACATGCTATGTTACACTTAGACCTCACAGCCAAATGTTGCAAACTTTCAATTTCCAGCCAGTGTTTCCAAAAATACTCTAAAACGTCCTCTCTTTCTGCCATGGTGGTGCATGTGATTAATCCCATTTGTCACCATGTCCTTTCACAAGACTTTCAGAATCAAGTGGTTTCTGACTAAGAAACAAAAATGAAATTGTCCCATTCCCAGTGGATTTGAATGAAAACTAATAATAAAATCAGGTATAACTTGAGGAGGAGCCACTGGAGAAGAGCCAAGCTGGATTTATAAGGGATTGCACATGAGATGGCACATATTTATGCTGCACAAAGGTCACTATCATCTTACCGTATCAAGGTGAAAATGGCATCAGTTGGACAGTTTCATTGGGAAAGTGAGCTTTCTATTTGTTTATATGTTCTTCACTAATAAACTGGTCCAGTAATAAATACATGAGAACTTTTGTTTGAAGAAAATTACTCTAAAATATTTCCCAGAAGCACAGCACAGTAATACCTTTTTCTTATTTCTTTCTTTCTTTCTTTTTTTTTCTTTTTTTTTTTTGGTGAGACAAGGTCTCACTCTGTTGCCTAGGCTAGAGTGCAGTGACATCATAAAAGCTCACTGCAACCTCAAATTCCTGAGCTCAAGCAAACCTCCTGCCTCAGCCTCCCCAGTAGCTTGGACTTTAGGAGCACACCATTGTGTTCAGCTTATTTTTCTATTTTTTATAGAGACAGAATCTCACTCTTATTCAGGCTGGTCTCAAACTCTTGTCCTTAAGCAGTTCTCTTGCCTCACCCTCTCAAAGTCCCTAGAATTATAGGGATGAGGAACCATGCCTGGCTATATTCTGGAAGTTTTGTTTTTTTAAATGAGCTTTTGAGAGACCTTTGTGGATTCTTTGACAGCAGCTTCTTTGTTGCTTTCCTTAATTACCTCAAATTATATTTGAATTTATGCCCTGAAGGAAAGTCATGACTCATTGGAACTGGTAAAAACATGTAAAGGTATAAGCTGCTCTTGAGTTTTTGGTCTAATGATATCTTCATTTTAAAGAAAAGAGGGTAAAAACCCAGATCTGTCTGTCATGACAAATAAGACTACATTTAGCTTAGTATAGTCTTAATTATTATTAATTATGCCAGAGAGCCAACTGCTTTATGCAAATGGAACAATTTAACTTCCAAAATATCCAGCAAAACCCTAATCTGCCATTGAATAGACAAAAGAATAACAAGAGATTCCATTTGATGAAATTATAAAATTCCTATCAATTTTTTTCAAAACTGCATTGATAGAAAAAAATTACAGAGAAACTCCAGTTTCCAAATGATTCTAAGTCGAATGTCTCAATATTAGTGAAAATTATTGCATGTGTTGGGATTCTCAATTGAAAGCAATGGAAACTAATTGTGGCTCCATTTAAATAGAAGAGAAATAGACAGAATGGACAGGCAGACTGGAGAACTAAGCTAATAATTTGTACACCAAAGACAGTGGTAGAATATCATATGAAAAAAATGTAGTGGAAGTCAAAGGAAAGGAGTGACTACTGGATAGGATGAGTGTTTCACTTTATAGAACAAATAATATTTGCACCAAGTGCTAGCTCTGCTTTATAATCATTCAGATATGTGTATTCTCTACTATATTAATGTTCCCTTAGCTTTTCCTATTTTTTCAGCACCTAGTGCCATTCTTTGAATATATTTAAGATGATTTGGCATGTGTTTATTAAATACAGGTAGAGTCCTTCTACTCTGAAACAAAATCCAAAACTTTTGGAATACTGACATGATGCTCAAAGGAAATGCTTATTGGAACATTTTGGGTTTTGGATTTTTGAATTAGGGATGATAAACCTATAAGTGTAATGCAAATATTCCAAATTTTGGAGAAATTCAAAATCTGAAACTCAGCATTTCAGATAAGGTATACTCAACTTGTACTTCCAATATGCTAGGTGCCATGCATTACATACTGGAGATAAGGGAAATGATCAAAAAAGGCATGACCCCTTTCTTTATGGAGCATGTGATCTGGTGGGGGGAAAGAGACAATCAAGTGATCACATTAATAAATGCATGATTACAAACTGTCAAAAGTGCTAGGGATGAAAATAGTGCTAAGGAAGCATTCAACAGGGGGACATAGCCTTGTTCCTGGGGAATCAGAGAAGCCTTCTATGCAGAAGTGACAGTTAAGGTGAAATCTGAACAAACAGCAAAAATCTGGTCTAAGTCAGGGGAAGGAACACTTCAAGCAGAGAGAATGGCCCTTGTATGTGGCAGGTGATGCACAGATAATTACTTTATATTCAACTTCACTTACTTCTGTCCAAATGCAAATGAAGAGCTATTTCTTCACCTGTAAAAAGCTAATCTTTGTTCCTGAATTTTTTATTTATATCCTTCTTTACCTGCCACCTTTTAACCTTAATCTGTGAATCATCTTTCATTTCTCCTATACAGTATCTTCAAATACCCTCTTCATTAGCTCTTTCCCTTCAGAATTTATTATGCTCAAATCTCTATGACCTACAATAAAACAAAACAACAAATAAGCACCTGTCTGAATCTAACATTCCTCCTTACTGCTTCCTATCTTTAGCTATTTTTAATAACAAAATTTCTAGAATAATAGTATTCTTCACCAGTGATCTCTTTCTCAATTCCCATTCACTTTTTAACTTTACTACTTAAGATGGCTTCCAACACAACAACTTCACTAATAGGGTCTTGTCAAGATCACCAATGACCCCCCTGTTGCAAATTCAGTGGACATTTTTTAAGCCTTATCTTATTTGACTCTTGATGACATTGAACATTATTGACCACTCCCTCTTTTTTGGTATCATCATAATACTTTTTCTTTGTGTCCTACCTTTCCCCCAGTCTATTTCAGAATTTCATTTATCCTTGTCTATCTCTTAAATACTGGAGTTTCATCTTAGTTTGAGGCTGACAGCTGGCTGAGCTTTCCCATTATACTTCTTGGCTTCTGGGTAAATACATCCTCTTTGTCAAGTTTTGGTTAAAACTCTGCACATAGTGCCATTTTCCTCTGACTCTTTTAGTTATTGTTAGGGTTTACCTTTTCTAAGCTATACTCCATAAAAGCAAGTCTTATTTTATTATACAGGGTGCCCATAAAGTTCACGTGTAATTTAAAATAGTTACTAGTAAATTGCACATAAATTTTATGCCACACTGTATTTCTCAGTTTCTTAGCATGTATCTCTAACTAGATTGGCAGTTCCTTGAAAAGAGGGGCATTTTTAAAATTTTTTCAACAGGGTCTTGCTGTGACACCCAGGGCTAGAGTGTCAAACATAGCTTCCTGCAACTTCAAACTCCTGGGTTCAAGCTACCCTCCTGCCTCAGATTCCTGAGTTGCTGAGACTACAGGTTTGTGACACCATACCTGGATAATTTTTCTATTTTTTGTAGAGAGGAGATCTTTCTCAGGATGGTCTCAAACTTCTGGCATTAAGCAATCTTCCTACCTTGGCGTCCCAAAATGCTAGGATTATAGGAGGGACAACCTTTACATTCCTAGCTTTTAGCACTCTCTGGCAGAGAGTAGATAATCACTAAACATTTATAGATGAGTGAATGGATGGATTTAGGTGAACTCTTTTCTCTTTGTAGCCTTGTGGAAAGTGTGAGAGGAAAAGCTGTGACTACCTGAAGGTTATATAGGTAGTTAAGTGGCAGAGCCAAGCATCTGGTCAGTTTCCAGGAATCATAATAGGATGTATGTTTGTGTAGTGTTTACACTCTGCAAACTGGTGTCACATAGATCAGGTAGTGTTCATATAACCTTGTGGAATTAGTAGGGTAGACAATCTTGTTGCCTTTAAAGGAATAAATTTTTAATTGACAATAATTGTCCATGTTTATAGAGTATGAAGTTATGTTTCAACACATAAATACATTATGAAATGAGAAAATCACGCTAATCAGCATATACATCACCTCACATTTATCATTTCTTTGTGGCAAGAACATTTACAATCCACTCTCTTAGCAATTTTGAAATATACAATACATTATTGTTAACTATAGACCACCAGAACTTATTTTGCCTAACTGAAAAGTTGTCTTGACTATATAAGAAAATGAAGTTCAGAAAGGATGTGATTAATGTTTACATAGTAAGTGTCAGGTAATTCAGTAAATCCTGAATTAAGGTTTTCTGGTTGCAAATCCAGTGTGCTACCTAAGGCTAGAGAACCACTTATCTCTCTGTGAAGCATTGTGTTATAATGGAGAAATCAGTCTTTCAAGTCAGATAAACCTAATTTCACATTCTAGCTTTGCTA
>NW_003852739.1:232797-239356 GCF_000181295.1 Otolemur garnettii
AAGTGAGACAGGATGTGAAACATAGAGGGGCTCAGTAAATACTCATTCATTCTCTGCCTCTCTCTCTCTTTCTTCCCCCTACCCATTTTTTATTCTTTATTTCTTGCCTTCCTAAATTCTTATTCCATTTATGTCTGTCCCTATTTTATATTAACACCAATGCTAGAAAATAGGCACAACAGAATTCACTTTGGAAAAATTTCACAGGGCATTTTTTCCACCTCCTTCCTCTCAATCTTGTCCTATCTCTGTTAAAACTACAAATATAGATGTTAGGGGGGTACCTAACTCATCCTAAGTGATGATGTTATTGAAGGAAATAAAACACTATTTGTTATCCTGTCATGGTTTCTACCACCCTACACATGCATGCTCTCATCACTCTCTTGAGCTGGTAGAAACTTTCTTTCTTCTCTGCCAATTCAAATCTCACACACCCTTCAAATTCATGCACATCCTGCCTCATTCAGGAAGCATTTTCTTATTTGTCACCCACACTGAGCTCAACCTTCTTTATACTCATAGGATATTTCCAGTTTATGTCATAGTTTCTTACTTCCTTGTTGTGGGATTATTGGATATTTTTTTATTAGGTATGTCTTCCCATCTAAAGTGTGAACTTCTTAAGGGCGAGGAGTCTATCTTATGCTTCTTTATCCTCCACCCACACTCTTATCAGCCACCTAAATTCTGCCAGTATTAAGGCAGGGCTAAATACCTAGGAAGAATTCAGGAAATATTTGTGGTTTGATGAATCTTCATCAGTAGTAGATGAATGAAGGGGACTTCCGAAGGGAAGAATGGGAAAGTCTCTACTTCTTTAGGTCTGCTGTATAAGTCACATTAAGAAGTATGGAACTGAATACAATGGCTTGCATTATGCCAAAAGTCAAGTGAGAATCAGTGCCACTTTATTCCTGTCTTTTTTTCCCCAGTTCTGTAAGGAAAGTGTGTGTACTTAAGAGAAGAAATACACTATCAATCACATTTAATAAATAAGAAGGTCTGGGGCTCCAGCAATCTATCTGTTTGTGTACTCAGGGAAGTCTAGAGAAATGGATGTGAGTTGCATTCACATTTACAGTGATGAATTTGAGACATTGCTGGTTTCCTTCTTGAGAGGTACTACTTCCTTATCATCTTTCTGTCTTTCTTATAAGAAGTCTTTGTGCGTAGGGCAGTGCTTTATGCTTTTCAACATGTCCATTGCTAGTACTTTAGTCCAGATTACCATCATGTCACACCTACATTATTGCAACATCCTCCTAACTGGTTCCCCTGGGTCAATGTTTTACTTTTTACGATCCATTCTCCACAATGTAACCAGGGCAATCTATCTGCAACAAATTTGATTATACCACACCCCCGTTTAAAATTCTTCAATGGCCGGGCATGGTGGCTCATGCCTGTAACCCTAGCATTCTGGGTGTCTGAGGTCGAGGATCCCTTGAAGTCAGAATTTAAGACTAGCCTGAGAAAATTGAGACCCATCTCTACTAAAAACATAGAAAAATTAGCCAGGTGTTAAGGCAGGTGCTGTATTCCCAGCAACTCAGGTAGCAGTTGGGCTGAGGGAGAAGGAAATCTTGAACCCAGGAGTTTGAGGTTGCTGCAAGTTAGGCTGACACCATTACACCTCAACACAGTGAGACTGTCTTAAAACAACAACAACCAACTCTTCAATGGCTTATTGTGTTCCTAGGATAATGTTGCATTCCTTTACTGTGCCTTAAAAAACTCTTCCTGATTTTCCTCCTGCTTAGCTCTTTAGTTTCATTTCCTACCATTTTCTAAGCTCCAGAAACTCTAAAATCCACAATTGTGCTATTTTCCTCATGTCACAGTGCCTTTGTACATGTTCCACCTGCTTAAATTGTTTTCTTACTTTACTCTGGCCCATAATTTGTGAACTTTTCTCCATCCTGTATGACTTAAATTTACCTTCTCAGTGAATCCTCCCCTAATGTACAATCTATTATTATCTGTTCCTTTTTTTCCATGTACCTATATTATAGTACTTTCCTCACTGAATTATAAATATCTGTTTATATGTCTATCTCTGCAACATATATGTGAATTTACTAAATGTAGGAACTGTGCCCAGCCCTGATCCTACATTGTTTCATTAGCACTACATACAAAGTAAATACTCAGGAATATTGCTTAAAAGAATAAATTATTGTATTTCCTCATTTAAAGGGATCATCTGAACTAGACTGATGTAGGGGTTTCAGCCAAATAACCAGTTATTCAACTATCCTCAGTCTTTTGGGCTGAGTTAGGTGTGGTCCTTTCTTGAGAAAGGGTAAATTTAAATACCTTGTCAAATTTCCTTATTAACTCAAAATTGTATAAACAAATAGCATATTAGAATAATACCAGAAAATTCTTTTTCTTTGCTCTATAACTCTCTATTCTTTTCCAAATGTATAATATGCTCTCAACTTTCTCTTATACTTATAATTTATAAAAGAAGATGCCTGGGTGATTAATGACCATCCCATCTGTAGTCTAGCTCAGCAACATACCATCATAGACAACTATTTTAAATTGCACACTAACTTTATGGACACTCTGTATTATACAACAACATATACATATTGTCTTATTTAATACTTACAAATGTCCTATGAAATAGTTACCATTATTATCCTTATTTTATAGATGAGGAAGCCATATCTCAGAGAGGTTAAGAATCTTGTTCAAGGCTGCACAACTGAGGAATATTGGAGACTGAACTGAAGCTCAGGCCTATCTAGATTCTAGAGCATGTGTTTAACAAAAAAGTCCAACTTTATGCTGTATAACTGACAAATAAAACCTACATTTTAACCATTACACAACACTCTTATTTTAAAAGATTGGTTGAACTAAATCATCCTTGAGAACTTTATTCAAGTTTTCTACCCACTTTTCATCTCCTTGAGGTCTTCACTGGGGCCAAATGGGAGGGTTGTGTTCTGAGGATCTGGAAGTTGAAACAATGGGATGTGAGGTTCTCAAAATTCTCTTGTGCATTTCTTTTCATATAATAATTTTTCTTTGGGATATAAAGAATATCTAGGTTCTAAGAAACTCAGATCAGAGCATCCATACTGCTTATTTCTAGGCAGGTAGAATGATACCAGACAGAGCAGTTGGACCCAGTTACTCTATGGGAAAGGGAAAAAAATTGTTTATTTTGGAACATTCAGACCACACAGGGCCTTGAAACTTGAGATTACAATAAAGTTTTTTTTTTTTTAACATAAGAGTGACTGAGAAGCCAGTGGAGAATGTGAACGTAGTGTTTTGATGATGGTATGTTTTATATAAAAAGAATAGGTTGTTATATTTCACATGGTCACAATCGCCCAAGGTTAGTTAGCCTATTGCTAACTGCAGATTCCACACTGGGAAGAGTAATAGCCTATTGGAAATTGAGGAAATGCATGAGTAAATTAGAATACTATATATCTCTTTAGAGATTAGATTGAGGGACAGAGTGGTGCAGCATTGCTCAAGTTAACATCTGGGGTTAACTTCTGCTACAAAAACAAAACAAACTCAACATTATCTTTCTGTTCCATCACTGGTCTAAATCTTCACTTTTATTGACCTTAATATTTTTATTACTTTTTATTTTTTATTTTTCAGTTTTGGCCAGGGCCAGGCTCAAATCCACCACCCCTGGTATATGGGGCTGGTGCCCTACTCCTTGAGCCACAGGTGCCACCCTACTTTTATTACTTTCTTAAAATAGTACACCTCATATAATCTAGAGAAGAAATAATTAGCTGTGTATTTCAATTATTTCAATGCAGAAGGTAATTCTTAGTGGTGAACAAAATAAAAATTAAAAAATTAGGGTATATTCAAAGAAAGTCAGTAAAAAAAGCTGGCTTTGTGTAGAAGAGTTCTCTTGATCAAAGTGATTGCAGAAGACTTAAAAGCCAAATGTTACACTTGTTTACTAACATATCCTGAGATTTGTTTTTCCCATTACAGATGTAAGAAATGAAGAAAAAAACCCCAGGGATATGCTAACATAGGGAGGCAATTTTTTCAGATGCTTGATTGGGCTGGAGGCATCAGTAACCCAACTATAAATTCTGAATACCCTGTATTTTCTCATTTCAAAATGTGTTCTCCTCCATTTAAAGACAAAAATAAAATCAGTTTTTTTCTGAAAGATATCACACAGAGGATAGAGAGACACATCATTGGTAGCAGTTTGGGCATTGAATTATACCAAGTCTGTCTAAATTTAAGCTCGTGAACCCTCATATTTAAATCCAACATAAATCATTTAATTTTCAAGTTCCCTTAAGCTAGGAAAATTAAGACTTCCTGTTCTTCAGGGAGAAAAAGGACTCAAAAACTTGACAGGTTAGAAAATGTCTTGAAGCTCTTTATAATTGAGCATAAATAAACGCAAACCATATATATTGCATTTCCTTTTTTTACTTTGAACACTGAAAGGAAAAGCATGTTTGGTAAAGTCATTCTTTTCTTTCAAATCTAAATATATTACTTTCACCCCTCATTCTCCTTCCCAAGCCACAATACATACCTGGAATGTTATGAGAGCTTTTTTGTCTTTATGTGCACAACTCCTGAAAGGCCTACTTTCTTCAAGAAGCTATCCCTTAGTGACTAGAAGAAACATTCCAGAAGCCTCTGAACCTCACTGGGTAGCATATAATGTTCCCTTCATTCAGCCTACTGCTTATGTATGTTGTTAGTCGTTTTTCATAAAGGTTTATTGCATACATATACATGTACAATAGTTAATGTCCTTTATTCTAAATTTAACAATCATTTATTTAGCATCTGAGTTCAAAGTTTTATGGAATAAATGCCTAGGTTAGTACACTCTTACATTGTGCTCAATGATGTAACCCCATATGGAAGACTAAAGTAGCACTAGCTAATAATCTTGAAGTAAAATACAGCCAATAAAAAGGGACAGGAATATTCCTACCAGAGGAAGAATTTCCTTCATGATAGAATTTCAAAGCAATTCTCCTCTAAAAGTATCAGATTCATTTGTTTGGATTAATAAAGTTATTTAAAAGGACAAATGGTTTAGAAAACACAGTATAGTAAAATTTTAAACCCTGCAATTTGCTTTTCTACTATTAGCTCACTGAGTTTTACATGTGGAGGGGGATACGTATTTCAATAGGTGAAATGGGTGTAGTAAAGAAAGAACAATTTGAGGTTCTCACTGTTTATCAATGTTTATTTTAAGATATATTACAGCAATTTGGCATTTGGATGAGTTGAAGTTAGAAGGAACTAGGCAGGGAGAGAGAGTAATAGAAGTAAGAAACTCAGGTAAAAGAATGTAAGTATATTTACTTTAGTAAGAATTTGATTTATTTAAGACCTCAAGAGGGGGAGAGGGTCAAGATGGCCAACAGGTACCAGCCTCTGACAGAAGCTCCCATCCAGAGGAAAGGATAAAGTTCAGAAAACACCCAACAAAGTCGAAGAATGGGAGCCCAAAAGAGAGAGAAGAGTGATATTGGCAGGACACCTCTTCTGAAGCAAGCGGTGACTCCTGGAAGGCAATGTACAGGTACATAATATACCCCAAAGGAAAAGTGTTCATCTCCTCCCCCAAGAAGGGTGTGCTTTTCCTTTGTTTCCTCTTCAACCGCTACTCTGAGTCTCCTACAGGCGATGGATAAACTGAGGACCTATTCTCACACTCCACGAGTGAGAGCTGCAGACAGGGAAGTCTACTACACTGAAGGGACACTGCTGAGACTTGGAATGCCCTCCCCCAGGCAGAAAAGTGGAACTGGTGTTCACACTGCCATTTTGAGTTTCCAGTCCACCCTCCCCCCCTTGCCCACAGAAACAGCTAGAGGAGACCCAAGAGCAGCATCCACCCACCCTTGAGAGACCAAGCCTCTGTCCCAGTCCTTCACCAGGAGAACAACTTGATCCACACTTCCTGCATGTGGACTGATCCCACCAGTCAGAGCATTGTGTGCTCAACTGTCTCCCTGGCTGCTATCCCTTCTCGGGGCCTTAGCAGCCTGCAACCGCCACCAGCTCCTGCTGGGGAGGGCTGTATCACCCCACTGGCTGCTGTCCCTGCTTCCCTCGAGAACACAACTGAATCCTCCCGGAGAGGGCTTCATGGTGCCTCGGGCTGCACGCCTGCCTCCTGGGACCTTGGCAGCCCGCAACTGCGACTGACTCTTCCTGGAGAGGGATGCATCGCACTGCAGGCTGTGCTCCCTCCTCCCAGGGCCTTGGTGGCCAGCGACCATGACCGACTCCTGCCGGGGCAGGCTGCATCGCCCTGCCTGCTGTCCCAGATTCTTGGGGCCTTGGCAGTGCATGCCTAGGAGACAACTAGAAGAAGCAACTGGCAGAAGGGTTTTAGGGACAGTCTCCAAAAGGTGTAAATTCAGCGTGGGGTGGAATCAGCAGAAAAACTCTGGTAATCAGAATAACCAGAGTAGATCAAACCCCCAAGGAAGGATGGAACAGACACAATTGAAGACCCATTCCATAAACGGATGTCTGAGATGTCAGAAATTGAGTTCAGAATCTGGATAGC
>NW_003852739.1:252840-263047 GCF_000181295.1 Otolemur garnettii
CTCTGGTTACTCATATTACCAGAGCTTTCCCACTGATTCCGCCCCATGATTATTTTACCCCATTCGACTTTTACTTTTGAGGTTTGTCAAGGACCTGCATGGTGTTACAGCCTGAAAGAAGGGTCCTTCTTGGTGTGGGGGGGGGCTAAGTGGCTCTGTCTTATTTACAGCTGGTCTCTGTCCTACTCTAGTGATTCACTTTCTCTTGGTTGAAGTCTCAGCTGTGGAGAAATACCAGCAATTATGTCACCCCGCCCCCTACAAACAGCATTTGGCAAGGAAAATCAAACCTTCCATCAACCATACACCCAGGGTGCCCCTTTGAATAGTCCCTGGGTGGTCTTCCCGGTTTAATGGGTCCAAATCAGTTGTCCCAGCCAGCACCCATTTAAAGTGAAAAAGTTTAAATGTCTCCGGCAGCTAGATAAGAGGGGTCTGCTTGTAGCTCAGATATAACTTGCTCCAGTGCTCCATGAGGGCAAAGGGACTCACTAGCAAATGGGTTTGTATGGGAAAGTTAATACCTCCTTCCCCACCTTGCAGCCAGTCACTTGTAATCCCCAGGTCTATGACCCTATTTACTCCAGTAGGCAACTTCTCCCAGGTTTTATGACTGCCAAAATCACCCAGAAATCTGTATCCGACAGTGGGGACTTGCATGTTTAAATTAGGCTGTGAACGTTCTCTTAATTCCAGCCCCTTGCCTTCTCTTGTGGCTAGATTCCTCTGGAAGTCACAGGCTGCTAGAGCTGATGAGGAATTCAACCCTGGGCAGCAAACAAATAGAATTTACACTCAGGTATCAATCCCTGCCTCTGCCCGCCCACTGCCTTTGTCTCAGCATTCCCCTGAGGGCCAGGTGCTCATTGGGAAATCTGAGTCCAGTCTAGCAGGGGAAGAATTTATGCTTTGAAAGTTCTTGTCATTCCAGCCTCACACCTTCTTCACGGTCTAAATACTTCTGCAAGTCAGAGGCTGCTAGAGGTGGCGAAGAACTCAGGTATAAGTAGCAAGTAAATTGGAATTTACACTTAGGTGTGAATTCCAGCCTCTGCCCGCCCACTGCCTTTGTCTCTGTTGTATTCCCCTGAGGGCTGATGCTAGTGGTCTCTTTACTTTCGAAAGTTACCAAGTCTGTTTGGCCTGTGGCTGCTGTCCAGAATGTCTGATTGCCCAGAGAGATGGGGTTCACCTATCTAGAATGGTGTCAGTTTGCAGCTCAGGATGCCACTGTTCCTTTATGGCTTCCTCTGATCCAACTTTCTTCTCCTCACTCCTATGCCACAGTCATCACAGAGTAGCACCAGCTCTTTCTCCCTCCATGTCTCTCAAGGATATGCCTAAGAATCTGGACTCTGTAGGTAACAATCCTCCAGACCTCAGGGTGAGGGGGGTAATCCTCGGAGTTCAGTGTTGCAGGTGGGAAATATATACAGTTTTATACAGTTTTACAGTTTTATGCCTGGCAGAAGGGTGCTGTGGCATGCCAGCAGGGGTAGGAGGTCCAGTTTTTAGGGGGTGTCTCCTGTGGGATAGAGTGGGAAGATGTCTGAATTCTGCTTGCTTGTTTGCATGGAGTAAACTGTGAGCCCTTGTTGTGGGGGAGGGGACTCCCATCTGCTTGGTGGTGGATTTTGTACCTTTTGATTGTATTTTTGGGGTCTCTGCTCGCCTCAGAAAGGTTGAAGTGCGCTCTTCAATCTTCTCTCTTGGCTCCACTCCAAATCATCAGCTCCCTTGCTAAACTTCTGTCCTTTAAGCCTCCTTCTGGATAGGAGCTTTTGTAAAAAGCTGGCTGCAGTCCACCATCTTGGCTCAGCCCCATGCTAGAAGCCCCTGTCCTGATTCCTGTGCTCCCATTCTGCCAGCTGCACCCGGAGGTGCCCACTGTGCATTCAGGGCTTCTGGAACATGAACATCTCCAGCAGCTCCACAGGCTCCTTGTCCACACTCGGTAATAAGGTCGCTGAATTTTCTAAGATTTAGGATGAAGAAGGAGAATGGAATGTTAACTGTCATTCTCTTCAGGTGCCAAGTACATGGACATGCTATTGGATTTTGTTCCTTCCAAGCATGACTAGAAGATGCCGCAGATTGTTGTTCCAGATGTAGGCATCTCTTCCCAGACTCTACCCCAAAGCCCCAGGGAGTAGATCGATAGCTTGCAGGATATCTGGCCCAGGATCCTAGCTCACCTTGGTCACCAGTGCAGCTGCAGTGCAGCTCGTGAGTGCCTCTGCCTGAGAATGAAGAGAACGTCAAGGACAAAGCTTGAACTTCTTAAGGCTTATGACCACTGGGAACACAATTCCAAATAAATCTTAATTGGAAATAATTTTCAATCTTAGTAGCTTGTTTCTTTAAATTTCCTGGAGAGATTCAAGGGAAAGTGAGCCATTGAAGAGCATGTGTATCTTTGCCAAACCATGCAATGAGAATAATGAGATTTGGTGAAACACATTCAAATTTTAGATCTAGAAAGAGGAAGTGAAATCATGGTAAAATTGAGATTAGGAAGAGGTACCCAAGGTCCAGATGAGATAAGGAGGAAGGTAATGCTTATCTTATTTTGATTGACATTAACAGGCATATACCAGGCACCATGCTAAGCACTTTATATGCAATACCTCATTTAATCAACACAAATTTATGAATGAGTACTAGTATTTCATCCATTTTATAAAAAATAAATTTAGTTTCATAGATCAAGTGGTTTTCCCATAGTCATCCAGCTAGTATGCAATAGAAACGGGGTACAAACCCAGTCCTTCCTAGCCCCATTTAACCACTTTAGTATACTGCCTTAAATAGACTTATCTCTTCAGAGTCCCAAGATATTCATAAGTGGGAAGAGTAGATGACTACATTGATTATGTCTCGGTCTATGATCTCAAGTTATTATAAATTTTGGGAAAGGAATTGCTGAAACTATTGACACATAATTTATGTCCTGTCTTCAAAACTGCCCTTTCTAGACATTTGCTCAGATACAACCAACATTATTTCAGAAAGATGTGTAAAAGATGTGTTAAGTGGAGTGTGTAAGTTGTGGAAGCTGGTTAGAATGATGAATGGACCCATTGCACTATCTTTCAAGAAACAGATGAAGAAATGTGAGATGATTACATTGAGAGAAAAAGCCTATAGACATGTGATAGCCATCTTCAAATATGTGATAAGATGTCACATGGACATAGTATTAGAGTTATCCTATGTAGCTGTAGAGGAGAAATATAAGAATAATGAGAAGTTGTTAGCAGAAGATAAATTCTGGAAAACTAGAAAGTAACTTTATCAACATAATACAGTTTCATAGTACTATTTTGTACCTTGGATCCTTTTGGAAATCTGGTAAACCCTATGAACCTTTCTCAGAATTTTTTTAAATGCACACAATTGTTAGTGAGTACATGTGGTGTTTTTCTTTTTCTGAGATAAGGAATACAATAGCCACATGTAGGCACAAAAATATGTAAAGGACATTGGAACCCAAGAAGAGGGATGGTGGGAGGTGGGTTACTGGTAGGTAAAAACTTACCTAATGGGTACAATGAACACTATTTGAGGGTGAGTACACTAAAAGACTCAAGTTAATGATGATACACAGTATCTATGTTGAAATAAACACTTGTACCCCCTTAATATTTTGAAATAAAAAAATAAAAAGGATATTTTTAAATGCATAAAATGAAATTTGTAAGATTACATAGAAAATAAATTATATTGAAATACAATTCTTAAAATTTTTTAAAAATTGGCCATTTCTGCACCAATTTTAAAGTGGGATGAAATATCTGTTTTTTAGATATTGATAGTACAACCAAGGATTATTGCTTTCTTTTATAATGGAAGATATGGTGAATTTCAGATAAAGATTAGGGACAATAAAGATACAATATTTTTCCCATGGTACCTCTTAGAAATCTGTGAATTTTATGTTTAGATCTCCTGAATTTGAGGTATTAAATAGGGTAATGTATTATCCTGTGGTTTGTCTATCATGGGAACAATGCTCAAGGAGATAATTTCAGTTATATTTAAATAATATTCCAGCTTTGATTCTATACTGGATGAGAACTGAAGGAGATCAATTCTCTAAGGTGCTAATTATAAAGTTCTATGCTTGAAAATATTTAAATGAATTTTGCTATCTAAAGTAGTTATTTTCAATTAAAAAAATGTTTGCAGAGAAGGGGTCTGACTATATTGACCTGGCTGGTCTTGAATTCCTGACCTTAAGTGATCCACCCAGCTTGGTCTCCCAAAGAGCTGGGATTATAGGCATGAGTCACTGTACCAAGCTTATTTTTAATTTTTTAAGCAAAAAATTTTGCTAAGATTTTAACAAAATCTTACACAATCCTTCAAAATAAATAGAAAATGTGTGATAAGTTTGGTCAAAGTGAAAATAGAAGGCCAGATCCTTGCCTGCTCAACCTCCCTACTCATACCTCTCTCCCTTCCCCTCCTGTACTAATTCTCTGTTTTCAAATGGAAAAGTTCTTCTGAAGAGCCCTATGGCTCTGTGAAACACTCTACACCAGTGTTTTAAACCTTTTTTAATCTCATGACACGTTCAAACTATGTTCATCAAAAAAAAATATTTATTGTTCTTTGAAGTTCTTTCAAAAATAATTTAATTAATGACCTTTAAAAAATTTCAAGGCACACCTAAGATCCTTTCATGGCACATCAGTGTGCCACAGCATACCAGTTGAAAATCACTGCTCTACACAATTAATCAAATACAGTTTCCTTAGATTAGCATTAAAGGCCTTATATAATCTTACCTCTCAGCCGTGGAGCAACAGAATTTTCATTGTTTCTAAACAACTTACAAACATCTCTGACACCACACCTTTGTTTACACTGCTCCCCAGTCTGGAATGCTGCACAAACTCTCCTCCCTTTTTGCCATTTTCCTAAATTATAGTATCTGTCAAATTCAGACTAGGTTTCACTTCCTCCATGAAGTATTCCCTGATCAGTTACCTTCGGTGATTGTTCCTGCATTCTGATCCATTTTGATACTTCTCTACATTTAACACAATGTAAATGATGTTGAATTGATTTTGTTCTTAGGTTTATCTTGTCTTCCCATTGAAGGAGCTCTGGAAATTTCACCCCAAAATATGACTCCTAGGTATAAAGAGTATTTTGATTCTCCCCCGGTATGTGGTAAATAAACCTTTTCCTTATTGATCAGCCTTTAATTGTGAATTGATCTTTCAGTGAACTTCAAAGTTTCAGGGGAAAGGGTAAGTTTTCCCTCACCCCTACACCATCAAGAAAGCAAGCAACCAGAGTTCCTAAACTACTGTGCATCTCTGGAGCCCAGTGAAGTATTGTAAACTAAAAAGAAAATCCTTAGCCTTTGTTAGCCCGGGGTGTGGCAGGCTACTCCAGTTTTCCTGGTTTCCTCCATTATGGACTCCAGAAGGACTGTTTTTATAGGTCCCAGGTTGTTTGGGGGTGACCTAGTTGGAGTCAGCTGAACAACAGGGTTTGTGAGGAAGCTGATGTTCTAAGCATTGGGAGGAGATGCTCTCATAAAAGTAAGTGCAGTTATAAATGAAACTGCCCTTGCAAATTGATGAAGGAGTGCAAGGTGAGAACTAAAGTAACATACATTTATTTAAAATAACTGCTGCAAAATTTTTATGGGAAAAAATATATATAGCCAGGACTATAGTTTCCTGATCTAAAAATATATTTAACTATGAGTGTCCACTTTTAAAGGTTTGAAAAGAAACATTTGCTATGTATTCTTTCTGAAAACTATTATCCGGGACTTCATTGTGCTAAGAGACTACATTTTGCTAACTAGTTAAGCCTTTTCTCCTGGCTCTCTCTCTTTCCAAACCTGTTTTTCTGCTTTTCAAGCCATAAGCAACCTTAAACTTCCTGCCTTCTTCCTCTTATGAAAAAGGCACATGAAACTTTTTATACATAAAGGTCTCAGACATGTGAAAAAAATATTTTTCACTTTTTCTATTCTCAGTAACATAATTTAAATCCAGCTGCCCTTTTTACAGTGGGGTTTGATGGCTAAACATTTTCACCTGAACCTATTGGTTAGGCTGGCCAAATACTATCTCTGCTAAATGTTTCAGGGTCATAAAACTACTGCTTCTGTAGTATTTTTAATCCTTGCTGGTTTGACTGTAAACTTATACTTTTAGTTTTGAACTTCTAGATTCTGGTGTCTGGATGGGTAGGTATGGTAGCTATAATGATGGCTGAGGACTTGTCATAAGTGCCTAAACCAGTGTTTTTCAATCTTTTTTTTTTAAATCTCACAGCACATATGAACCTGTGGTTAAACTTCCACAGCACATTTAAATTATGTTCACATGAAAAAAGAGTAAATAAAAGAATATATTTATTGTCCTTTGAACTTCTTTCAAAAATAATTTAATTAATGATCTTTAAAAATTTTCCTGGTACACTTAATATCCTCTCACAGCACACCACTTAAAAATTACTGGCCTAGACCAACAGGTACAAGACAGAACAAAGCCTAATAAGGTCACTAATTCCCTTTTCCAGCTTTGCCTCCTGGCTGTTCTAAGAGGGGTTAAATCTTCCAGGCATCTTGTCTTCCATCTTCAACAATATGCCTAGTATGTAAATTGAGGACATACACAGGCCCTGCCCTTCATAGCCGTCTTAGATGCCCATGGCTATTTAAGACCTAGATGACTAGAGAGGACATTAGAGATGATACTTATGTTATAATTTCAAAATTCTTTTTAGTAATTTAAACTCTTAAGGTCATATCTTAAAGAAGATAATTTATATAGAAGTTACCTGGGGCTGGGCGTGGTGGCTCATGCCTGTAATCCTAGTACACTGGGAGGCCGAGGCAGGTGGATAGCTTGAGCTCACAGGTTTGAGACTAGTCTGAGCAAAAATGCAAGACCCTGTCTCTACTAAAAATAGGAAAAAGAAAACCTGAAGCAAGAGGATTGCTTGAGCCTGAGTTGGAGGTTGCTGGGCGCTACAATGCCACAGTACTCTACCCAGGGTGACAGCTTGAGACTCTGTCTCAAATAAGTAAATAAATAGAAGTCATTTATAAGAAGATTGAAATACTAAAACATAAATTTAAGTTTATATACTTCAATGTCTTATTTTTATATGATATAGAAAACTAAAGATAATTAGATATACTAATAAAAATTGGGAATTGATAACAGCTCAAAGTTTCTTTAACTTCCTAGAGTTTTTATCAAATATGAGTTACTAAGAGTTAACATTATGATTAAAATATGTAATTAAAGCTCCTAGATATAAAAGAACAATTCCATGTTCTATATACACAATACTTAAAAAATTGATTTTTTTCCCTGAAAAAAAGAGAGTAAAACTTTTGCTTTGTAAAATCTTTAATTATGACTTTGTCTAAATAAATAACTGGTTTTTAAAATTAAATCATAGCTGTGTACATTAATGCAATCATGGGGTACAGTGTGGTGTTTTCATATACAACTTGAAACATTCTCATCAAAATAACTGTTTTTTAATTACTTTTCCCTCTGTTGTATGACAATAAGTGCTTTAAATCTCTGATATTTGATGAACACTCTAAAACTCACAAATTTTAAATTGTCTTTTTTTCACTTTAGGCTAGCTTTCTAAATATTGGGACTCCTGAAAAGCTATGGGAAACACACTGAGCTTATTCAGTATGTTAAAGCCATAGAGAAAGCATTGTCAAATATGAAATGGTGTTTAACTTTCTTTGGGTTATATTTATACATGTATGAGCATGTTATTAATATGTGCTCCAAAATCGTATGATATTCCTAAAATTTGATATACTTTGATATATATTATTAATAATAATTATAATTTTAAATTATTAGAGGCCACTAAAATGAATTTTTCTTTGTCATTTGTCTCTTTAACCATGGCTGTTCTAAGACCATATATCATTTACAAAAAATAAAATAATAATCAAAGAAAATTATTATTTCACTTTAATTGTTCTCAGAAAAGCAGTTTTTTACTAACATTAGTGATCATACAATTTAGACTATATCCTCCTTTCTTTCCTGGCTATAAATCTGCCAAATTTTTTTTTTTTTTTTTTTTGCAGTTTTTGGCTGGGGCTGGGTTTAGACCTGCCACCTCCAGCATATTGGCCTGGCGCCCTACTCCTTTGAGCTACAGGTGCTGCCCAATCTGCAAATGTTTTAAAACTATTCTTTCATTTTTCTGACTTCGATTCACTGAAATGGCTAGAATATTTCTCTGGAGGTCCTACAAACGTACCTCATAACATACAAACTCTGGGATTAACTGTTCCAGATATTAACATTTGTTTTAAATATTAAAGCTACTTTCACTTTAACTGAAAATGCTTTGAGTTTAAAATCTAGATACCTAAGCTAGAGGCCTCTGGACCCTAAAGAAATTGGTTTACTTTAATGAAAAACTGATGTGTTCATGGGGATTGCTATCCCAACATCAATCATAACAAGAATTACATGGTACTAAATTATTTTTTTGACTGTTTAAAACATTTATAATTATGCTATGTTTTGTTTTCCAGAAGTTAAGAAAAGTTTTTTTTTTTTTTAATTTTTGAGCCAAGAGTCTCACTCTGTTTGCTCAGGCTAGAGTGCTGTGGCATCAGCGTATCTCATAGCAACCTCCTCAAGCTTTTGAGTTCAAGCTATCCTCCTGCCTCAACCTCCCAAGTAGCTGTAATTACTGGCACCTGCTACAACATCTGGCTATTTTTTCTATTTTCAGGCTGCTCTGGAATGCCTGAGCTCAAGGGATCCTCCCATCTCAGCATCCCAGAGTGCAAAGATTACAGGTGTAAGCCACTGTGCGGGACCTGAATTTTTTTTTCCTTTTGTGCTGTTTGTACCTTACAACAATGTATATTTTTTACAAAATATACTTACAATTTCCTTATGCAATTTGAAACATTCATTTTTCTCTGTACTTGATTTCTCCAAAATTTGTAAACAATTCATAAATATTTGAACTTTATGACAATATAGTTATTTGTATAAAAGTTTGATAAAAAAGTTTGTTGCGACCCACAGGTTGAGAACCACTTGGATAAAGCCAATAAAATCTCTCTGGAAAAAATACTGGCCTGCTACCTCATCTATAACATTTTCCGATCTGCAGTAAGTAAAGAATGCCACCTTTTGACAGGTCCAGTAATCTCAAGTTACTTTGGGGGCTTCCAAAGAGAGCCATTTATCTAGTTCATACAGGTATAACAGGTAGTTCAGTCCTTGACTTGGCTGGAGGGCTTTAAGTATCCTGAAATTCCTTAGTACAGAAAAAAAGTGTTCCAGCAAAGCTAAAATTTAAGAAAAAAGCCTATGTCCAATGATTATGCTTACTGCACCTTATGCAAATAATCAAACCAAATATCATTATTAACCCTAGCCTTGTTCTTTTGTTTTTATGTTTTTTATTATATGTCCAACATTTGGACTACATTCTGAGGTATTCATTGAGTACAAAAGAATAAAAAAAAACAGGTTGTGATATTCTTTTTTCCCCTTTTATTAAGTCATATGCATATATCATGAATACATTTATGCCCGTGTGGAATTCCATAGGTTGATTTTTTGTTCAAATTGGAGTGGTTACATCCAATTAATTATCAGAGGTTTCACCTCATTTACTTGATCACTGTGTTAAGACATTTGTGTTCTATGCTTGATAGATTTGACTTGTACTCTTGCAATATGCTCCATAGGTGTGGTCCCACCATTTACCCTCCCTCTATCAAACCATCCTGCTCCCCTCCCATATCCCTCCCCTTCTCTCCTTCATCCTGGGCTATAGTTGTGATTCATCTTTCATATGAAAGTGTGAGTGATTATAAATTGGTTTCATGATAGTACATTGGTTATTTTTTTCCATTCCTGATATACTTTACTAAGAAGAATATTTTCCAGCTCTATCCATGTAAATGTAAAAGGGGTAAAGTCTCCATCTTTTTTTAATGCTGCATACATGGTATGGTATACATATACCATAATTTATTAATCCATTCATGGGTCGATGGACACTTGGGCTTCTTCCATGACTTATAAATTATTAATTGGGCTGCAATGAACATTCGGGTGCAAATATCTTTGTTGCAGTGTGATTTTTGGTCTTTTGGATGTATACCTAGTAGAGGAATTGCAGGATCAAATGGCAGGTCTACATTTAGATCCCTGAGTGT
>NW_003852739.1:264254-271072 GCF_000181295.1 Otolemur garnettii
TCCTCTTTGGATCCCCTTGATTGCCTTCTCTTGCCTGATTGCAGTGGCTAAGACTTCTATTACAATGTTAAAAAGCAGTGGAGACAATGCGCAACCTTGCCTGGCTCCTGATTTGAGTGGAAATTATTTCAGTTTTATTCTATCCAGTATGATATTGGCTGTGAGTTTGCTGTAGATGGCCGCTATCATTTAAGAAATGTTCCTTCTTTAAAAAACCTTTAAAAAAAACATTCTAATCATGAAAGGATGCTGGATATTATCAAAAGTTTTCTTCTGCATCAGTTGAGAGAATCATATGGTCTTTATTTCTTATTTTGATTATGTGATATATTATATTTATAGATTTATGTATATTGACCCACCCTTAGAACCCTGGAATAAAAGCCACTTGGTCATAATGTATAATTTGTTTTATGTTTTGTTGGATTCTGTTTGCTAGGATCTTATTGAATATTTTTGCATAAATATTCATTAGAGATATTGGTCTATAATTTTCCTTTTTTTTGTTATTTTTTTCCTTCATTGGGTAACAGCATGATTTTTGCTTCATAGAATGTGTTGGGAAGTATTCCTTCTTTTTCTTTTTTTTGAAAAGATTAAGTCATATAGGTACTAGTTCCTCTTTAAAAGTTTGGCGGAATTCTGATGAGAAGCTATCTAGTCCCAGACTCTTCTTTTTTTTGGAGATTTTGTATAGTTGATTCTATTTCAGTATTTGATATAGGCCTGCTCAGCATTTCCATGTCTTTCTTTTTAAGTCTAGGAAGCTGGCATGCTTTCAAGTATTGGTCAATTTCTTTCAGATTTTCATATTTCTGAGAATAGAGATTTTGTAATACATTAAAGATTTTTTGAATTTCTGATGAGTCTATTGTTATTTGGCCTTTATCATTTCTGATTGATGAAATTAGGGATTTTACTGTTTTATTTCTGGTTAGGTTAGCCAAAGGTTTATCTATTTTATTGACCTTTTCAAAAAAACAACTTTTTGGTTGGTTCATCTGTTGTATAATTCTTTTGTTTTTAATTTTTTAAAATTCTGCTCTAATTTTAGTTATTTTTTTTCTTCTATCGAGTTTGGGGTTGGAAAGTTCTTCCATTTCCAGTTGTTTGAGATGTTCCATTAAGTTATTAATTTTCTCTTTCTATTCCTTTGAGGAAGGCTTGCAGTGCTATAAATTTCCCTCTTAGGACTGCTTTTGTGGTATCCCAGAGGTTTTGGTAATTCGTGTCTTCATTACCATTTTGTTCCAATATTTTGGTAATTTTCTTCTTAATCTCATCTATGACTCACCTAATGCTCAGCATGAGGTTATTTAGTTTCCATGTTTTTGTATGCGTATGTAGATTCATGTTGTTACTGAGTTCAACTTTTATTCCATCATGTTATGAGAAGATGCAAAGAGTAATTTCTATTCTTTTAAATTTGTTGAGATTAGCCTTGTGCCTAAGATAGCTAATGGACTGATTAGCCATGGAGGATGTTCCATGGACTGATTAGAAGAATATGTATTCATTTCTTCTTTTTTTTGCAGTTTTTGGCTGGGGCTGGGTTATGAACCCACCCCCTGTGGCATCCGGGTCCAGCACCCTTCTCCTTTGAGCAACAGGTGCCACCCCTGTATTTGTTTCTGTTAGGATGAAATGTTCAGTAGATGTCTGTTAAATCCAATTGTTTAATAGTTAAGTTTAAGTCTAGAATTTATTTGCTTAGTTTTTTATTGGAGGATCTATCCAACACTTCCAATGGGGTATTAAAATCTCCAACTATTATGGTGCTGGAGGTTATCAAGTTGCTCATGTCTGTTAGAGTCTCTCTTATAAATTGAGGAGCATTCTCCTTGGGTGCATAAATGTTAATAATTGAAATCTCATCCTGTTGAATGTTTCCCCTGACAAAAATGAAGTGGCCATTCTTATCTTTTTTTTTTTTTTTTTACTTTTGTTGGTTTCAAGCCTATTGTGTCTGTGAATAAATTTGCAATACCTGCTTTTTTCTGTTTTCCATCTGCCTGAATTATAGATGTCCGTCCTTTCATGCTGAGTCTATATTTATCTTTTAAAGTAAGATGAGATTCCTGAATGCAGGAGATATCTGGCCTGAGTTTTTGTATCCAATCAGCCAACCTGTGCCTCTTTAGAGGGCAATTTAGGCCTTTTACATTATTTGAGAGTATTGATAAGCCTGGTAGTATTTTGAGTGTTGAGTTTTTCAAATGTCCAGTGGACATTTTTAAAATTTTCACCACTTTGGAAATTGGGATTTGATCAAAAGTTTCTGAGTGAGTTTGCTTTGGTGGTAGAGTATTGTGTTGGTGATTGTGAAGGATGGGTCTGAGAATATCCTGGAGAACTGGTTTAGTTATGGCAAATTTCTTTGACACGTGAATGTCATTAAAATTTTTAATTTCTCCATCATAAATGAAACTCAGTTTAGCTGGATATAGGATTCTGGGTTGAAAGTTATTTTGTTTCAGGAGGTTAAAGTTTGATGACCATTTTCTTCTAGCTTAAAAAGTTTCATTGGAGATATCTGCAGTCATTCTAATATTATTCCCCTTGTAGGTTATGGTTTTCTTATGTCTGGCTGCTTGTAGAATTTTCTCCTTCATATTAGCTTAGGTGATGTTCATTATAATGTTCCTGGGAGATGAATTATTTAGATTGAGTCATGCTGGGTTCTGAAACTGTCTGCTATCTGAATTTCAGTATCTCTTGCTATGTTGAAGTTCTCCTTAATTATCTCTTGGAGTACAGCTTTGTCCCTCTTGGAACATCTTCTCTTTCAGGGATTCCTATAAGGCGAATATTTGCTTTTTTGGAGTATTCCCACATCTCTCTCAGAGAATGATCCATTTTTGCTCTCCACTTATCTTCCCCTTTGAGTGTTTGGGAGTGTTCAAAAGCTTTGTCTTTGGTGTTTGATATTCTTTCTTCTGCCTGCTCCATTCTGTTACTGACGCATTCTACTGTATTTCCCATATCTTGGAGGGCTGAAAATTCTTTTCTCAGTGTGTCAAAATCTTTGGTGATTTTGTCTTTGAATTCATTGATTTCTTGAGACAATTTTTGAATTATTTCTAGAATCTCTAATTCCAACTTTACTTCCATTCTGTTAATTTTATTTGCCATCCAAATTCTGAACTCTATTTCTGACATCTCAGCCATTTGTTTATGAATAGGATCATCTGGTATGTCTGATTTGTCACTTGCTGGGGGAGTTGACCTACTCTGGTTATTCATGTTGCCATAGTTTTCCCACTGATTCTGCCCCATGAGTATTTTTGACCATTTAGCTAGATGGGCAGGTAAGGTGAAATTGGATTTGGGGGCTCCAGGAATTGTTGTTAACCAGCCCTTTGCCAAGGAGCTAGGACTGGTGACTGTAGCTTTTTCCCCTGTAGCTTTGCAATGGACTTGTACAGTATTACAGTCTGAGACTCTGGGGACCTGCTTGGTGTGGTGAGGTTAGGTGGCTCTGTCTTATATTCAGCTGATCTTGGGCCAATCCTAATGGATCAGTGACTCTGGGTTGGAGTCTCAGCTGTGGAGAGATACAAGCAACTAAGACACCCCTCACCCCATGTGCAACTACAGGAAGAGGAAAATCAACCCTTCCCACTACCACACAACCAGGGTAACCTCCAGGGTGATTGGCTCAAGTAAAGAATTCCAAACCAATTGATCTAGCCAGCACTAACTCTCAAGTGGGAGATTTCAAAAGGTCTCCAGCAAGTAGACAGCAGAGGTCTACTAGCTATTCAACTGTGGTTCGCTCTGATGCTCTGTGGAGTCAGAAAAGCCCAACCAGTAGCAGAGTTGGAACAGGGGGCTGATGTCTCTTTCCCCTCATCACCCCTTTTTCATGCCCAGTCACTGGTAACCCCAAGGGGCTGTGGTCCTGTTCCCTCCAATAAGCAGATGTGCCAGGGCCTGGGGGAGCTGAAGCCTACCTGCCTTGGGTACTCAATGGCAACTGAGAAGTGTTCCACCTTAGCTCAGTCCAAACCTGGGGATAAAAAGTCAATAAATAATTTTCTCTCTCAGCCACCACAACTTTGCTCCAGATGCTCTGCAGTACTAGAATCCCTAATGGCTGAGATCTGGCTTCCTCTGACAGTCCTTAGAGTTGAGAAGGTGTGTCTCCAAAATTAGACCCCTGTGGGATTGCTCTACTTTTGCTGAATCTTCTTGGGAGGTAACCCAGCACTGCTCCCAGGTAGCTCCTGTGGCCAGAGAGGCAGCTGGAGTGGTGGTACCTGCAGGGTGGGGTGCAGGCGGCTCTGGTAGGGTGGAGAGCACATTTATTCTGGCAGGGTGGGGTATGGGGTGGCTCTGTCAGTGTAAGGTGTGGAGCAGATCTGGCAGGGCAAGGTGCCGGGTGTGTAGAGGTTCTGGCAGGGCATAACATGGGGTGCGCAGAGGCTCTGGGAGGGTGGAGCATGGAGCACTAGGAGATTTTGGCAGTGTGGGGTGTGAGGAGCTCAGCTTGCAAGCCTCCTCCTGCAGCTGGTTTGCACTTTCACAGAGCCATATGTGACAGCCTCCCACCCCTTTGTCTCTCTGCACTACTGCTGGGCTCACTGTTACAGTGCAGCTTTTTTACCATGGCTTTTGCAGTGCGTGGTCCTGGCAATGAACCACACACATTCCAGTCTATGCAGGGGTCTGGCCTCTGGACCGTCAGGCAAGGGGGGAAGAATGGACTGAAATTTGCTTTCTTGGAGTCGCAGCCTGCCTCAGCAGAGGTGAAGTGCAATTATCACTCTTCTCTCTCAGGTTGGCTCCCAGTCTTCAGCCTTATTGGGTACTTTCTGGTCATTATCCTTCCATATGGACGGGAGCTTCTGTTGAAAGCTGGCTCCAGTCAGCAATCTTGCCTCCCCCCCCAGGTTGTGGCATTCTTCATCTTGTCTTTGACTCCCTAACAGAAAGGTTTCCTTTCCACTCTGATATTCAAATTCCTTTTTAATTGTCGTTATTAATTTTATTTATCTCATTTTGCTTCCAAGAAAACCAGAGTCATGATATCCTGAAGACTAGAGATGATTCAATGAAGCCAACAAATCTTCCTCATATAAAATCTAACTGGGCCTGTTTTTTACCCCCATTGCCAATGTTCTGTTACTGTTCAAACAGATCTTTCTCCCTCTAAGTTCAGGGACAGTCATGGAAGAGGGAGGCATGTGCAATTGTAAAGGCCAGTTGTAACAAAAACTGGTTTTAACTAAATACTTAATATGTTTATATTATATAACTAATTACTACATGTCTGTAACTAAGACTATATAGTATATGCTTATCTAAATGAGTTAATTTTGTAACATTATTTTTGGCTTTTGATTTTCAATTATGTTGCTTAAGAGATTTTAAGGAATTAATGTGTGCCTGTCTACCTCCATTACTATCTGGCCCCAGATGTTTATTTGGCTATAAGCTTTTATGATTCTAAACCTTTCCTTGGCCATATGGTTATCATTAAGAACCTAGATGAACCTAAGGAAAATAGCCATCCCTGTCCCCCATGAATAAAAAAAAAACAAAATAAGTTTGACCATCATCGCTGTTTCTGGCATATCGTGGACAAAAGGGGGCCTGTGTACTAAAACTCCTAACCCCTGTGCTAACTGAGTGTATTCTTTTTGGCCAAGGGGCCCTGGAAATATCTTCAAACTGAGTTCCCAGGCATGATAGGATGGGAGAGAGAAACCACAATTACAAATGTTCATAATTTCCATTTTTCATAAATATACTTCCATTCTCCTATAGTTTGTTGAATATGGACATTTTCTACCACACCCTGCTCAGTATAAAGCCAGTGTCTTTTCTTTATCTTTGAAGCATGCATGCCTGGTTTCTGGATGAGATTCTGCTTTCCAGCCCATTGGAATGGCTGCCCAACAAGGCTTCTACATTTTAAGACAAGTAAATCTCTCCTTCTTCCAAAGTACAAATCTCACGAACTTTTCATTTAACAGTATTCTGTATACACATGTGTAGAACATGCCAAATAAGCTCTATCCTATGAAATTTATTTTTCATATTTTCCTATATTCCTAAAAGAATTAAGCTTTTTGTAGGCAAAGACTTTTTTAGACATTTCACCTGCCACAATTTTTTCAGCACCTAGTGTGATCCAGAGTCCGCAGAACAATTGAACTGGTCATGGTAGGATTTGGACAGGAAAGATGCTAGATAAGAGAAATTTAGAAGCAATAAACCACATGATTTGATGTAGATGGAATTGTATCTGTTGAAGAAATTGGCCTGGGCAAATATTTTATGATGAGGACCCCCCCCTCCCGGGCAATTGAAGCAACATCAAAAATACACTACTGGGACCTGATCAAACTAAAAAGCTTCTGTGCAGTCAAGAACACAGTAAGTAAAGCAAGCAGACAGCTCTCAGAATGGGAGAATGTATTTTCAGGTTATGTTTCCAACAAAGGTTTAATCACCAGAATCCACAGAGAACTCAAACGTATTTCCAAGAAAAGAACAACTGATCCCATCTCAGGGTGGGCAAGGGATTTGAAAAGAAACTTCTCTGAAGAAGACAGGTACATGGCCTATAGGCAAATTAAAAAATCCTCATCATCCTTAATCATCAGAGAAATGCAAATCAAAACTACTTTGAGATATCATCTAAGTCCAGTAATATTAGCCCACACCACAAAATCCCCAAACCAGAGATGTTGGTAAGGATGTGGAGAAAAGGGAAAACTCCCACATTGCTGGTGGGAATGAACCTAATACATTCCTTTTGAGAAGATGTTTGGAGAACACTTGAGAGTTCAAAAAATAGACCTGCCATTCAA
>NW_003852739.1:281553-291880 GCF_000181295.1 Otolemur garnettii
GGGTTGAGTTGTGCTGGGGTTCTGAAACTATCTGCTGTCTGAATTTCAGAATCTCTTGGCATGTCTGGAAAATTCTATTCCAAAATTTCATGAAGAAGAGCCTCTGTGTTTTTTAAAGCCACTTCATTGCCTTCACGTATCCCTATAAGGCAAATAATAGTTTTCTTCAAATTATCCGAGAGCTTTCTGAGAGAAAGATCCATTTTTGCCCTCCATTTCTTTTGATCTTTGTGTTTCTCAGCTTCTTCGAAAACTTTGTCTTCAAAGTCAGAGATCCTTTCTTTTGCTTGTTCCACTCTGTTACAGATGAATTCCACCGTATCTTTCAGATCCTTGAGTGCTGCAACCTCTGGTCTCAGTGTTTCAAAATCTTTGATCATTTTATTTTTGAATTCTTGAGACATATTTTGAGTAATTTCTTGAGATATGTTTTGAATAATTTCTTGAAATTCTATTTCTGTCCTTTCTTCCATTCTGTTAATCTTATTTGCAATCCAAATTCTGAACTTGATTTCTGACATCTCAGCCATATGTTTATGGATCAGGTCTTCAATTGCATCTGCCTCATTTGTCCTTGGGGGAGGTGATCTTTTCTGGTTATTCAAGTTGCCTGAGATTTTCTGCTGATTCAACCCCTGAGTCCTGAGTTTACCCTGTTTGGAAACCTTATCAGAACCTTTCAATCAGTGGCTTCTTCTGGTTACCCAGAGAGACAGGGCATGCCTGTCATCTTCTCCCAGTTCTCAGGGCTGGGGCAACCAGCCTGTAGTGGAATAGTAGCAGCTGTGTGGGAGTGTGTGTAGCTGGATTAGACTTTGTTCAGCTTGCTGGCGCAACCAGGGAGCAGGTAACCAGCAGCAGTCAGATCAGTCCTAGTTTGGCTCTACCAGGGTGACTGGGGGGCAGGGGGACTGCAGCGGTGGTGCAGGGCACTTGCGCAGCCGGATCCATCCTTTTTTGGCCCCACTGGGGTTACCACGGAGCAGGTGAATGACAGTGGCTGTGCGGAGCACAAGAGTGGCTGAATCAGTCCTACCTCAGCCTGCTGGGGCTACAGGGTGGGGTGTAGCAGGGGAACAGCAGCAACTGGGTCAATCCTCTTTCAACCCGACCTGTGTGGCCAGGGGGGCAAGAGAATGGCAGCAGCTGTATCAGTTCTAGTTCGGCCCCATCTGGGCCATCAGGGGGCAGGGGAACAGCAGCAGCTGGATTAGTCCTAGTTTGGCTCCAGCAGGACAACTGGGGGGCAGGGGAATAGCAGTGGCTGTGCAGGGAATGCATGCAGCCGGGTCAGTCCTAGTTTGGCCTCACCGGGGCAACTGGGGGGCAGGGGAACAGCAGCAGTGGCGCAGGGCATGCCCGTGACCAAATCATTCCTAGTTCGTCCCTCTGTCGCAACCGTGGGGCAGAGGAACAGCTGCAGCTGGATCAGTCCTAGTTTACCCCCGCTGGGGCAACTGTGGGGACAGGGGAATGAGGAACAGAGGATTCCTCCACTGACACCCACTGGATGTGTGGAGCATTAGCTCACTGATCTGGTCCCTCCCATTGTGGGAGCCCAGAGCAGGGAACCCCTTCGCCGCTCCCCACAGGACGCACGTGGCTCTAGCAAACAGTTCTGGGCTTACCCAAGCAGGAGCCTGGTGCATGGAGCAGGGATCTGCTCTTCCACCTGCAGGGCACATGTGGCTCTTGCAAGTGCTTCTATGACTGCCCGGAGCTGGGGGCTCCTCTGTGGCCACCTGCCACCCGTGGGAGGTGTGCAGCTCTAGCAAAAAGTTTTGATGCCCACTTTGTACCTGTATTTGTCTTCTTAAATGTTCTTCCTTGGATTTACAGATTGCTGGGCCTGACCAGAGTGGGGGACTCCTCTGCCAGCCCCTGTGGACTGCATGTGGCTCTAGCAAGCAGTTTTGGGCCTGCTTAGAATGGAGGTCTCCTCTGCAGTCACCCTCGGGACATGTGCAGCTCTAGGAAACAGTTCTGGGCTCACCCAGAGTGGGGATTCCTCCACCGCTCCCTACAGGGCACGCATGGCTCTAACAAGCAGTTCTAGGCCCACCTGAAACAGAGGGCTCCTCCGTAGCTGCCTGTGGGACATGCACGGCTCTAGCAAGCAGATCTGGGCTCGCCCAGAGCAGGGGACACCTTTGCAACTGCCTGCAGGGCTGCATGGCTCTAGCAAGAAGTTCTGAGCCCACCCACAGTGGCAGCCTGCTCTGCTGGTCCCTGCAGGGCATGCGGGCCTCTAGAAAGCAGTTCTGGGCCGCCTGAAGTGGAGTACTTCTCTGCCAGCCCCTGCGGGGCACCTATGGCTCTAGCAATCAGTTCTGGGCTCTACCAGAGAGGAGGACTCTTCTGCCACTGCCCGTGGGACATGTGCGGCTCTAGCAAGCAGTTCTGGGCCTGCTCCTAGTTGGAGACTCCTCTGCTGCTTCCCCAAGGGGTATACCTGGCTTTAGCAAGCAGTTCTGAGCCTGCCCGGAATGGGGGACTCCTGCACTGTCCCTGCAGTGCGCGTGTGGCTCTAGCATGCAGTTATGGGCCAGCCAGGAGCTGTGGGCACCTCTGGTGCCAACTGTAGTGCGCACAGCTCTATGAGCGGAGGACTCCACCGATGGTGGGTTTTGTACCTTTTGGTTGTATTTCTGGGGTCACAGCTCACCTCAGCAAAGTTGTTGTGGGTTCTTCAATCTTCTCTCTTGGCTCAGCTCCAAACCATCAGCTTACTTGCCAGACTTCTGTCCTTTAAGTCTCCTTCTGGATGGGAGCCTCTGTGGGAAGCTGGCTGCATTCTGCCATCTTGGCTCCATCCCCCTGCTTTCAATTCCATTTAATTCTTCTCTAATTTTGATTATTTCTTTTCTTCTGCTGGATGTAGGATTTAAGTGTTCTTCCTTTTCCAGCTGCTTGAGATGTCCCATTAAGTTGTTAACTTCCTCTCTTTCTGTTCTCTTGAGGAAGGCTTAAAATGCTATAAGTTTCCCTCTTAGGACTGACTTTGCATTATACCAGATGTTCTGATAACTCATATTTTCATTATCGTTTTGTTCTAAAAATTTGGTAATTTCCTTCTTGATCTCGTCTCTGACCCATCTATCATTCAGCATAAGGTTATTTAGCTTCCACGTTTTTGTGTGAGTCTGTAGATTCCTGTGATTACTGAGTTCAACTTTTATTCCATGATGGTCTGAGAAGATGCATGGAATAATTTCTATTCTTTTAAATTTACTGAGGTTAGACTTATGGCCTAAGATGAGATCGATTTTGGAGTATATTCCATTGCCTGATGAGAAAAATGTGTATTCAGTTTTTTTAGGATGAAAAGTTCTGTAGATGTCTGTTAGGTCCAAAAGTTGAATATGTTAAAATTAAATCTAAAATTTCTTTACTAAGCTTCTTATTGGAGGATCTATCCAACACTGCTAAACGAGTGTTAAAATCTCCAACTATGATGGAGCTGGGAGAGATCAAGTTGCTCATGGCTGTCACAGTATCTCTTATAAATTTAGCTGCATTCTGGTTGGGTGCGTAGATCTTGATAATTGAGATCTCATCATATTGAGTTTCATTCTTAACAAATATAAAATGGCCATCCTCATCCTTGCTTACTTTTGTTAGTTTAAACCCTATTGTATCTGAAAATAAAATTATAACACCTGCTTTTTTACCTGCTTTCCATTTGCCTGGAAAATTGATGACCATCCCTTCACCTGGAGTCTATATTTATCTTTTAAAATAAGATGTGATTCTTGAATACAACAAATGTCTGGTCTGAGTTTCTGTATCCAATCAGCCAATCTGTGCCTCTTGAGGGGACAATTTAAGCCATTCACATTGATTGAAATTATTGATTAGCCTGGTAAAATTTTGAGTAGCGAGTTGCTCGAAGGTCCAGTGGACATTTTTATTTCTTTCACCACTGTGGAAGTTGGAATTTGATCAAAAGTTTCTGAGTGAGTTTACTTTTGTGGTGGAGGATTGCACTGGTCATTATGGGGGATAGGTTTGAGAATTTCCTGGAGAGCTGGTTTAGTTATGGCAAATTTATTCAGCACATGGATGTTGTTAAAATGTTTAATTTCTCCATCATAAATGAAACTCAGTTTAGCTGAATACAGGATCCTGGGTTCAAAGTTGTTTTGTTTCAGAAGATTAAAAGTTGACAATCAGCCTCTTCTAGCATGAAAGATTTCAGCAGAGAGATCTGCAGTCATTCTAATATTCTTCCCCTTGTAAGTTATGGTTTTCTTATGTCTGCTTTCAGAATTTTCTCTTTCATGTTAATTTTAGTTAGTTTAATTATGATGTACCTGGTGGATGTCTTGTTCAGATTGAGTCGTGCTGGGGTTCTGAAACTGTCTACTATCTGTATTTCAGTATCTCTTGGCATGTCTGGAAAGTTCTCTTTCATAATTTCATGAAGCATAGCCTCTATGTTTTGTGAAGCAATGTTGTCACCTTCAGGGATTCCTATAAGGTGAATATTAGTTTTCTTTGAATTATCCCAGAGCTCTCTGAGAGAATGATTGGTTTTTGGTCTCCATTTCTTTTCATTTTTGAACATTTGGGCATGTTCAAATACTTTGTCTTCAATGTCAGAGATCCTTTCTTCTGCCTGCCCCACTCTGTTATCAAGAGATTCTACCGAATTTTTCAGATCTTTGAGGGCTGCAGACTCTTGCCTCAAAGTGTCAAAGTCTTTGGTCATTTTATCTTCGAACTCATTGAGTTCTTGAGACATCTTTTGAATAATTTCTTAAAATTCTGATTGCCTCTTTTCCTCCATTCTGTAGGTCTTGTTTGCTGTACAGACTTTGAACTTGATTTCTGACATCTCAGCCATTTGCTTACAAATTGGATCTTGTGGTATTTCTATCATATTGTTTCTTTGGGGAGTTGATCTACTCTGATTATTCATTTTGCCAGAGTTTTTCTGCAGTTTCTGCCCCATGTTTGTTTTTCACCGTTTGCTAGATAGGCAGATAAGGTGAAATTGTATTCAGAGTTCCTAGGGTTGTGGTTAACCAGCCCTTTTTCAAGGATCTGGGACTGATGGTTGCAGCTTTTTCCCTATAGCTTTACAAAAGACGTGTATAATATTACAGTTTGAGGCTGAGGAAACCTGCTTGATGTAGTGGGGTTAGGTGGCTCTGTCTTGTGTTCAGCTGGTTCTTGTGTGATCCTAGTGGATCAGTGACTCTGGTAGAGTCTTAGCTGTGGAGAGATACAAGCAATTAAGACAGCCCACCCCCTGTGGATATCTATTGAAGGAGGAAAATTAACCCTTCCCATTTCTACACAACCAAGGTATCAACTGAGGGTGGCTTTGGGAAATTGGCCCAGGTTAAGAGTTCCAAACCAATAGACCCAGTCTGTATGAACTCTCAAGTGGGAGAGTTCAAAATGTCTTCAGCAACTAGAAGGCAGAGGTCTACTAGCTGCTCAAATTTGGCTCACTCTAATGCTCTGACTACTGGGCAGTCAAAAAGACTCTCCTGGTAGCAGGGTTGGACCAGGGGTCTGAATCTCTTTCTCCACTTTGCTCCTCTTTCATGCCTAGTCTTTGATGGCCCAGCAGGGCTAATGTCCTGCTTCTCCACTGAGCTGGTATACTGGGAGATTGCACCTGTCAGAGTCAACGGAAGGTCAATGCCCCCGCAGCCCAGCCACTACCCTCTGCTGCCAGTGGGTTGGGGGAGTTGCAGCCTGCCTGCCTCAGGTATTCAGTAGGCAGTGGCTAGTGTTCCACTTGGTCTCAATCTAATCCTAAGGGTAACAGGTCAGTGAATACTTTTCTCCCATAGCCACTGAGCCTTGCCCCCACCACTCTGCAGCACTGGTATCCTTATAGATTGAGTTCTGATGTCTTCTGGGAGACTGCAGAGTTGGGGAGGTGTCTCTTCAAAATTAGACCCCAGTGGGCTTGCTCTATTGTGGTTGTATTTTTGTGGGAAGTGACTCTGTGTAGCTCCCAGGGCAACTGCCACAGGCAGGAAGTTCTGACTGTAGGAGCCATTCTGTGAGCACAGGTACAGGGATCCAGCAGCAGGGCTGGGGAGGCTGCAGCAATTCTGGCAGTCCCTGGTTCCCCGTTGTCTTCAGCAAGGAGAGCGCTCTGCTCAGGAGTCTGGTCAGGTGGGGGCAGGGCGTGGCACCGAGGAGAGGACTGAGCTCAGGAGTCTGGTTGGGCAGGGGCACGGCACAGTGGCTGGCAGGGTGTGGGGGAGGCAGGGAGTGATGACTGGAGAGCACCAGTGGTTCTGGTAGTCTCAGGCTGGCTGGCCACGTGGGGGAGAGGGGCTGAACACGGGGAGCACAACCTGGGTATTGCTGTCTCTGGCAGTCACAGGTGGGCTGGCCAGTCCTGGGGCATGCAGCGCAAGGCGTCCCGGCTCTGATGGTCACTGGCAGCTGGCCAGGCGCTGGCATTTCAGCCTGGAGAGCACTGGCTCTTGCAGTCACAGGCAGGAGGGCCAGTCTTGGGGAGTGCAACATGGGGAAAGCGTTTGTGGTCTCAGGCGGGCCAGTCACAGGGAGTGCAACCCAGGACGTGCAGTCTCTGGCGTTCACTGGTAGGCCAGCCAAGCACAGGAAGCTCATCCCTGGGTGCCCTGGCTCTGGTGGTCACAGGTGGGCCACCAGTGAGGAGGGGAGGGGGCAATTCTGGCAGTCACAGGCAGGCCAGCAGGTCACCAGGGCCAGTCAAGATGGGGGGCCAGTTGTGGGGAGCACAGCCCCAGGAGCGCTGGCTCTGGCAGTCACAGGCAGGCTGGCAGCAGGGTGCTTGGTCTGGCAGGGGTGGGGGACTATGCTCTTGAGCTTCCTCTCATAGTCCATGCAGGCAAGGGGGAACTGGGAGTTCAGAATGGCAGTGAGAAGGTTTGTTCAAATTTTCTGCCTGGGAGAGAATGTTCAGAGTCTCTCAGGATTCCTCTAGGGAAATAGACCCCACTTCTTATAGCTCTCATATGTTGGGTGAGACAATAGGTCCCCAGTTCATGGCTCACCTGTGGAAAACCTGTAGAAATTGGCTTTCTTGGAGTCGCAGCCTGCCTCAGCAGGGATGACGTGCAGATATCACTCTTCTCTCTCAGCTTGGCTCCAAGTCTTCAGCTTAATTGCATATTTTCTGGACTTTATCCTTCCTTCTGGATGGGAGCTTCTGTTGGAGGCTGACTCCAGTCTGCCATTTTGCCCCTCCCCCGAAGTTTTGGGATTTTATGATGTGGGCTACTCTTACTGGAGTTAGATGGTATCTCAGAGTAGTTTTGGTTTGCATTTTTCTGATGATTAATGATGATGAGCATTTTTTCACGTGTTTGTAGACCATGTGCCTATCTTCTTCAGAGAACCTTCTGTTCATGTCTCTTGCCCACAGTGGAATGGGATCACAGTGGAATGGGATCACTTGGTTTCTTCTTATTAATAAGTTTGATTTATCTGTGGATTCTGGTTATTAGACATTTGTCAGAAATATAACTTGCAAATATCCTTTTCCATTCTGAGAGCTGTCTGCTTGCTTTCTGTTCTGTGTTCTTGGCTGTGCAGAAATATTTTTTGTTCAATCAGATCCCAGTAATGCATTTTTGATGTTGCTTCAATTGCTTGGGGGATCCTCCTCATGAAGTATTTTCCTAGTCCAATTATTTGAAGTGTTTCCCTTGCACTCTTTCTAAGAATTTTTATAGTTTCATGTCTTATGTTTAAGTCCTTTAACCAGTGAGAGTCAATTTTTGTTAGAGGTGAAAGGTGTGGGTATAGTTTCAGTCTTCTGTAAGTAGCCAGCCAATTCACTCAGCATCATTTGTTAAATAGGGAATCTTTCCCCCAATTTATATTTTTAATAGGCTTATCAAAGATCAAATGATGATAAGTGTCTGGGTTCATCTCTTGGTTTTCAATTCTGTTCCATACAGATATTTGCACCTGATTGTTCATTGCAGCTCAATTCATAATTGCCAAGTCATGGAAGAATCCCATGTGCCCATCGACCCATGAATGGATTAATAAATTATGGTATATGTATAGCATAGAATACTATGCAGCATTAAAGAAGATGGAGACTTTACCTCTTCCATGTTTACATGGATGGAAGTGGAAAATATTCTTCTTATTAAAGTATCTCAGGAATCGAATGCAAAATACTCAATGTACTCAGTACTACCATGAAACCAATTTATAACCACTCAGACTTTCATATGAGAGACAAATCACAAGGATAGCCCAGGATGCAGCAGGGAAAGGGAGGGGGATTGAAAGGGGGTGGGGTGGTTCTATAGAGGGAGGGTTAATGATGGTACCACAAGTGTGGAGCATATTGCAAGGGTACAAGTTAAATCTATCAAGTATAGAACACAAATGTCTTAACACTATGATTAAGTAAATGAAGTGAAAGCTATGTTAGTTAGGATGATGCTAGCACTCCAATTTGTACAAATAATCAATACATTGAACCCCACAAAGGCATAAATGTATTCATGATCTACATATATATGACTTGATAAAAAATAAAATAAAATAAAATAAAATGTTGGATTTTTGATAAGGTAAAAGAATAGATAAACTTTTGGCTAACCTAACCATGAATAAAAGAGTAAAATCTCTAATTTGATCAATCACAAATGAGAAAGATGAAATAACAAGAGATTCCTCAGAAATTCAAAAAATCCTTAATGAATATTATAAGAAACTTTATTTTCAGAAATATGAAAATTTGAAGGAAACACACCAATACTTGGAGGCATGCCACTTTCCTATCCTTGGCCAGAATGAAGTGGAAAGGTTGAATAGACCTATATCAAGTTGTAAAATACCATGAAATGTACAAAATCTCCCCAAAAAGAAAAGTCCAGGATCAGATGGCTACACATCAGAATTATACACAACCTTTAAAGAAGAATTAGTACCTATGTTACTTAACCTTTTTCAAAATATAGAAAAAGAAAGAATATTACCCAGCACATTCTATGAAGCAAACATCACCTTGATCCCCAAGCCAGGAAAAGACCCAACTAGAAAAGAAAATTATAGACCAATATCTTTAATGAATATTGATGTGAAAATATTCAATAAGATCCTAGCAAAGAGAATCCAGCAACACATCCAACAAATTATAAACCATGACCAAGTGGGTTTTATCCCAGGGTCTCAAGGCTGGTTCAATATATGTAAATCTATAAATATAATTCATCACATAAACAAAATAAAAAACAAAGACCATATGATTCTCTCAATTGATGCAGAAAAAGTGTTTGATAATATCCAGAATCCTTTCATGATCAAAACACTTAAGAAAGTAGGTATAGAAGGGACACATTTCTAAAACTGATAGAAGCCATCTACAGCAAACCCACAGTCAATATCGTATTGAATGGAGTTACACTGAAATAATTTCCACTCAGATCAGGAACCAGGCAAGGTTGCCCATTGTCTCCACTGTTTTTTAACATTGTAATGAAAGTCTTTGATATCACAATTAGGCAAGAAAAGGCAATCATGGGTATTTATATAGGGTCAGAGGAGATCAAACTGTCACTCTTTGCAGATGATATGATTGTATATCTGGAAAACACCAGAGTTTATACTACAAAACTCTTAGAAGCGATCAAGGAATATGGCAGTGTCTCAGTTTACATAATCAATACTCACAAATCTGTAGCCTTTATTTATACCAACAATAGTGACGCTAAAATACAGTCAAAGATTCTATTTCTTTTACAGTAGTGTTGAAGAAGTTGAAATATTTGAGAGTTTACCTAACAAAGGACATGAAAGATCTCTATAAATAGAACTATGAAATTCCAAAAAAAGAAATAGCTGAAAATGTTAACAAATGGAAAAATACCATGCTCATGGCTGGGAATAATCAACATTGTCAACATATCCTTACTACTCAAAGGAATATACAATTTTAATAAAATCCCTATTAAAGCACCACTGTCATACTTTAAAGACCTTGAAAAAAAATAGTTCATTTTATATGGAATCAGAAAAAACATTGTAGCCAAGACATTACTCCTAAAATAAAAAACAAATTCGGAGGACTCACACTAACAGACCTCAGAATACACTATAACTTGATAGTTAACAAAACAGCATGATACTGGCACAAAAACAGAGAGGTAGATGTATGGAACAGAATAGAGAACCAAGAGATGAAACCAGCTACTTACTGTCATTTGATCTTCAATAAGCCAATCAAAAACTTTCAGTGGGGAAAAGACTCCCTATTTAACAAATGGGGCTGGGTGAACTAGCTGGCAACCTGTAGAAGAAAGTCCACTGAAAGTGTACTGACACCTTTCACCATTAAGAAAGATAAACT
>NW_003852739.1:292527-296721 GCF_000181295.1 Otolemur garnettii
TAATCATCAGAGAAATGCAAATCAAAACCACTTTGAGATATCATCTAACTCCAGTAAGATTAGCCCACATCACAAAATCCCAAAACCATAGATGGTGGCATGGTTATGGAGGAAGGAGAACACTTCTGCCCTGCTGGTGGGAATGCAAACTAATATGTTCCTTTTTGAAAGATGTTTGGAGACCACTTAGGGATCTAAAAATAGACCTGCTATTCGATCCTTCAATTCCTCTACTAGGTATATATCCAGAAGACCAGAATTCAGTTTATAACAAAAATATCTTCACCAGAATGTTTATTGAAACCCAATTCATAATTGCTAATTCATGGAAGAAGCCCAAGTGCCCATTGATCCATGAATGGATTAATAAATTGTGTATATGTACACCATGGAATATTATGCAGCCTTAAAAAATGGGGACTTTCCCTCTTACATGTTTACATGGATGGAACTGGAACATATTCTTCTTAACAAAGTATCTCAAGAATGGAAGCCCTACTGTGAAATCAATTTATAAGCACCCACACTTCCATATGAAAGCTATAACCCAACTACAGCCCACGGTGAAGGGAAAAGAGGAGGGGCGAGAGGAGGGGAGGGGGTTGGATGATTGTAGGGAGGGTAATTGGTGGAATGACACCTATCTTGCATTTTACAAGGGTACATTTTATATCTACTAAGTGTAGAATATAAATGTCTCAACACAAAAGCTAAGAAAATTCGGTGAAGGCTATGTTAACCAGTTTCATGAAAGTATTTCAAATTGTATATAAAACCAGCACATTTCCCCCCATAATTGCATTAATGTACACAGCTATGATTTAATAAAAAAAAGCTCTGTTATTTTTTTCTGCCTCTTTGATTGATTGGGTTATTTCAAAACTCATGCTTTGGTTTCTGAGATTCTTTCTTGTCTATGTTCTACTCCATTGCTGAGACTCTACTGTGTTTTGACCCTGTTTAAGTGCCTTTTTCATTTCTTTAAGCTCTGGTATATCTTTCCTAATTATGTCCAGACCCTGGGTGAGTTTATCTTTAATTTCATTGCTTTCTTGAGATAGTTTTAGGACTTCTTTTTGGATTTCTTTTTTCCATCTACTCTTAAATTCCATTATCTTATTTGACATCTATATTTTGAATTCAATTTGTCATTTCAACACTTTCTCTATGTGTGTTATTTCATCTATATCTTCCTTATAACCTCTTGGGTGAGTTGTTCTGTTCTCATTTTTCATGTTGCCAGGTTTTTTTTTTTTTTTGCTGATTTATCCTCATATGTATTTTAAATTTGTTTATTATTTATTATACTTTTAATCTGGAATGTTAGGTACGTTGTCCCTAAATTTTTATTGAGAGATAATATAGTAGGGTTCCCTTAGGCAGCATCCAGTAGACCTGTGTGAAACCTAAAATTGGTTGGCTGAATCAGATCCAGAAGCCCCAGGATGTGAAGCTTGTCACTTCCCTTCACCACTGACTATTCAGATGAGAGTGTGATGTTTGCACACGCAGCTTCCCAAAGATTCCTTAGATGATGACAACGTGTGAGGTTTCCTGAGATCCTACTATGCTTTCTTCAAGTTGGGTGGAGTGTGGCTATGGAAAGGATCTCTATGCTTCTATGCCAATGGCAGTTCTTGGATAAGGAGGTGAACTGTTCTAAACAATGAACAAGCCCCCCCATGCCAAGAGATTCAAAAACAAGCTGTGGTTTTCCCCAAAGTCCTGACCACATCAGACTCAAAATGCCATGGCTTTTGTTTGTGTTTGTGAGAGGGGAATATCTGGCTTGCCTTCTGCTTCTTGGGATTTCCCAGGAGTGGGTCACCCTCCCCAAGTCAGCAGGAAGGAAGCTCGGGACCCAACCCCAGATGGGCTTGCTAGATAGAGATGCCAGAGAGAACCACTCCAGAGGATAAGGAAAGGTCCTTCTTAGCAGGAGGGAGATGCAGAAGAGACCCCCACCTCATCAAAATTAGTATAGTTGAGCAAAAAATTTCCTCCCACAGTGGTGTGGCACTCCTAGTTTACTGGACCACACAATACAGAGGTGCCTCAGAGTTCTTGGCAGACATACTGCAGGGCATGGCCTGGTCCACTTATGGCCAGCCAAGGATCCTGTCAGTTGCTGGTGACAAAGACAGTAGACTCTGTATCTCTTGCTTCCTTGGTTACTATGGAAGCTGGATAGGGATGAAAGCTCCTCTGCTTTTCTTGGGTCTGTGGGTAGAGCAGCCCCTCCAGGCTGTCTGAACCAGGCTAGAACTCTCACTGACCTGAGTGCTGGGAAGTAGGCTTCTAAGAGGTCAGTCTGGCAGGCAACCAAAGAAAAAGTGTTCCTTCTTTCTACCAAACATGTAGGGGCAGGGACTGTCTCCCTCTCCTCCTGTGGCTGGCTGAGGCTTCTGTCACTTGCCCAAAATTACTATTATGTCAGGCAGGATGGGGACCCAGAGAAGGATATTTCTAAGTATAGTAAAACTAGAACTTAACTGTCCTTTGTGGCAGCATGCTGTGGGGTGGGAGATCCTGTGTTTTGCTTCTTGTAAAGAGACTCCCCCCAAATGGGAGAGGGGTCCTCCTTACCCTTCTATTTGGCTCAGGGTTCTTCCCATCTAGTCTGCTCTGTAACTGTCTTCTGTTCTCTTCCTTCCTCTTTGTCACCTTTGTCAACACAGTTTATCTCAGTGGGGATGTTGAGAGCATTGATTTCTTCTACTTGCAATTTACCCCCTCAATTTCAACTACTCTGAGTTTATTTCAGTTCAGTTTTTCTCCTTCAGATTGGGAGTGTATGATGGAAATTGCCACTAGCCAGCCATCTTCTCTTTGTCTAAAATTTTTTTACTCATACTTTTCCTACTGTCTCATTTTCATTTTTATTGACAAGTTATCCTTGTTCTTTACTTTTTTAAGATTCCTGAAAATCAACATTCATTGTTTATTTTTCATATGGTCCATTTATATTTTAATTTATTTTTCCTTGAATTCCAAATGTTATACTAATCTTGGCTAGAGCATTGCCAATTTTAGTTGATAATTTTCATTCTGAAAAATTTTACTATAAGCATTACTGACATACAAAAATATGTAAGAGAAAAAAATTTTCATATACAAAGTTTTAGGAATTTTCCTTTCTTTCCTTTCCTTTCCTTTCCTTTCCTTTTCTTTTTACTTAAAATTAACATGAGTATACAGATTTTTAAATTACATATTTCTCACATCCAAGGTAAAGTTCTAGTTGGCAAAGAACACCTCACTCAGGGGGTATGCTATACACCCTCACATTATACCCATATATACAAAATGCCCTTCCTCCTTCTGTCAATTGTCCTCTTCCTCCCTTCTCCCTCCTCCCACTGCCCTCATACTAGACTATATTTGTGTTTTATTGTTCATATTAGCATATAGTTTTTTATATATTGGTTTCATATTAGTATTGAGTTCATTGGATTTTTTTTCCATTCTTTTTTTAAAAAATCATTTGTACATAGATCATGAATACATTTATGCCATTGTGGTATTCAATGTGTTATTTGTACAATTGGAGTGCTTACATCCTACTTATCAATATAGCCTTCACCTCATTTACCCAATTACAGCATTAAGACATTTGTATTCTACACCTGATAGATCAAAAGATTTTCTGCATCATTTGAGAGAATAGTATGATCTTTTTTTAAAATTTTTTTCTTTTTTTTATTAAATAATATCTGTATACATTAATGCAAACACGGGGTACAGTGTAGTGTTTTCATATACAATTTGAAATACTCTCATCAAGCTGGTCAACATAGACTTCAAGTCATTTACTTAGTCATTGTGTCAAAACATTTATACTCTAGTTCTAGAAAAGTTCACTTGTACCCTTGTTATACAGACCATACAGGTGATCTTTCCAGTCACCCCACCACCACCTAGGCGCCCCTCTCCCTTCCCCTTTCCCACCCCCTCCCCATATTCTTGGGCTAGAATTAAGTTGCCTTCATTTGAGAGCTATAAATTAGTTTCATAAAAGGGCTGTGTACATTGGATACTTTTTCTTCCATTCCTGTGATACTTTGCTGAGAAGAACATTTTCCAGTTCCATCCATGTAAACGTGAAGGAGGTAGTCTTCATTTTTCTTTAGGGCTGCATAGTATTCCATGGTGTACATATACCACAGTTTATTGATCCATTCGTGGATTGATGGG